>NW_013952416.1:2343799-2345921 GCF_001266775.1 Austrofundulus limnaeus | reverse complement strand
ATATATATGTATTTCTAGTTATATATTAAAAAAAATAGGAAAATGTATAGTAGAAAAATTAAAACAAGTGTTTTTAGTTTGCACTATTGTGCAGAGTTTTGTTGTTTTGCTGCTGAGATTCATAATTGTGAAAGTGTTTGTGGATGCACCTTCAGAATTTTTCCTGATCTGTAGTAAATGCAATCAATAAAGGCAAAAAGCTCTCTTTTTTAGGAAAACAAAACAGCAACCAAAAAACCCCCTCAAAAGTCAAGGATTTGGTCAATAAATTTCTTAAAAGACACAAATAAACCCTCTAGCTCTGTCAATATTGGACATTTAATCAGTGTTTAAATGTGGATATGACTGTTTTAAAAGATGTTCCTTCCTGTAAAATGATTCCATCTCAGTTTAATTACATGAATATGTTTGTGAAACTGCAGTTTAAAGTTGATTTATTTTGCCATTTTGAATGTCATTAGTTTACATTTAGTTTCTGATCACGAGTAATGACTTGCTACATTTCAAAGTCACAAAATGTGACATTCAAGCTCACCTCCATACCTTATTTGTGCTCAGTAATGATTTTAGTAACGAGCACAAAGAAAACAAAGGACCGTACTGAGACTTTACACAGAGCACAAAGGTTTTTACTTGCAATTCTCCCTGCATGTCGATGAAGCAATATGAATAACAGCCATAGCTGTCTAATAAAATTGCCAGAGGCTTCAGCCTTTTTCGTGTGCCTGTGTTTGCAAATGCTGCTTGTTCTGAGATTGTGTCCTGCTGTGCAGGTCTATGGGTGGTTATTAATATTGAGTTGAGTATTATTGTGTTTGCAGCTGCATGCTGATGAGCCATTTTGAAGAACCCAAGCTAAGTGAAGAAGAGGAGCCACCAACTGAGCAGGATAAAAGGAAGAAACTTGTGAGTCAAACTTACACTTAAAATTGTGCACACAGTACACCAAAAACTGTGCAAACATTCTACTATTTCCATTTATAATACAGTAACTCCAAGAACATGTTGCTGTATAACAATTTATTATTATTTTTTGTTCTTTTGAGTGCATTCCTCTTTACCTAGAAAAATCGATTTCTTTCCTCATCCATCCATTATCTTCTGCTTATCTCGTTCCGGGAGGCCTTTCCCCTTTTCATCCTATTATTTTGCAGCGGCACTTATGCAAGAACGAAACTTTCAGAGAAAACTTGTTTTCACAAAATACAGAAAAAGGAAGATGGTCACTTCATTTACCATTTATAAGAATAGAAAAAATTTGCAGATTCATAACCTTGACTTAACACAGCTTCATGTTCATCCCATTATAAAAGCTTTTAAGTGCAGGTGCTGAATGTTTGTTTGTTATAGAAAAAAGTAGCAAGGCTTTTGAAAGAAAATATTGTTAAGCGTGTTCGTTTACCATTTTATGTGCTTGCCACACCGGAAATTGTATCAATGCATGGAAAATGAATGTGAGAGAGTTCATACAGCCCACACAGAGCAGCTCGGTCTGGAGGCAGTTTATTGGGTCTGCATTCAGGACCCGAAAATCCAGAAGTCAGTTTAATATAACAAGAGCTCCGGGACATGACTCTGCCTATTTTATTACGTCATCAGGAAGGGGTCCCTACCATTGCTTGAGTCATGTCCCCAGACAATAATAATGTACCCTAATGAAGATTAACAGTTCAGTTATGTGTTGAATCTGTGTTCAGGCATGTACCTATATAAAATCATCAATTTAAGCAAAATAGTCACATTTAACATTTATTACAGTTCTCCTAATCATAAAACTATACCATGTGTAGTGTAATTAAGATCAGTATATAAACAAACCCCAATAAATTTCTTCACTTTAAAGTTGGTTGATGGAAGATTCTAAACTGTACAGAAATGGATCCATTCCTGAACTGTTCTCTCCCCCTGTAGAGGCTCAGAACCTGTCCCCCTCCACTTCACAATGTAAACTAGTGCTGTACCAAACAAATATTTTCTAATCGATTAATCTAACAATTATTTTTTTGATTAATCGATTATTCTAACAACAAATCTATAAGTTATTCTGATGTGAGTGTACTGGAAATTTAAAAATGCTTTCATCAAATTAACAAGAACAGTTCTTTAATATTGTAATATTTTC
>NW_013952416.1:2339027-2343749 GCF_001266775.1 Austrofundulus limnaeus | reverse complement strand
GTGTGTGTGTGTGTGTGTGTGTGTGTGTGTGTGTGTGTGTATTTGCTGGGTGCTATCCCAGTGCACTTATCACCTCAGCCCAGGCTCTGACTTTTTGCTCCGGGGAACAGAAAAGCGGCGACTTAAAGTCGCACCTCTCGCTCTGAGACTTAATGTGTGCACGTCTGTGTGCTCGGAGACGTGGATGAATGCATGTGTGAGAGCAATGGCTGCGCCCACATGATACACTTTTCAGTTTGAGGAGAAAGTAAATGAGAACAGGGATCTGTGACATTTTAGAAAATTTATTGACTCCTTTTTAGCTTTTTCAGGGCTTGTTTTGCCAGGTGTGTGCATAGCTGTGAAAACGGATGAGCATTTCACCATCTGCAGGCTACATTTATTCTGTTTTGAAAGCGCAGTAACTGAAGGCAGACTTGTTAGAACAAACCAGAATTCAAGCTATAACATTAGAATTGTAAGCGTTTTAGATGTACTTGCTCTCGGTGGCAAGAAATTCAGTCCTCATGGGTTCTCATGTATGTCGATCATTTACAAGGTTAGCTGGAGGGTTTTTCTAACACTCAACTGACTGGTAAAGGCAAAAGCAGTGAAAAATGCCATGTGTGACATGAACTGTAATCCCTCTAGGATTAAAAATCTTGGGGTTGTAGAGGTGATGAAGCTAACCCAAATGAATTCAGTGGGATCACCTCTTCAGAGAGCAGTAGTTTAAGGATCCAAATCTCGGAGCTGGCTGCTACTGTTGATCATTTGTTGACAGGTGTGTGTGAATAGCCACATGTATTGACTGAGGATTTCTAGATTTAAATTTGCCTATTTGTATGCAGTGTAGATTTTGATGGTGTGAAGGTATTTTGTTATACCACATTATCAATATATGATGACAGTATATTATCAGTGGTGGTTCAAAGCAAATAAGGACAGTTTTGATAAAATAATGTCATAGTTTTCCTTTTAAAGGGTATGATAAAAAATTGTTCTTCTTTTTATGATTTTATTTTACTTGTTTATATTTTATTAATAAATGCCATTAAATCAATCACAAAATGAAATATTGCTTGAAGATAAAAAAAAACATTTAAGCTACTACATGAAAACTACTACATGAAATCTCATAATAGTAAACCTTTCAAAAAAGAAAGCAGCAGTTTTTAATGTGTGTAGGCTAAATTACAATTTGATTACCAGCGTTTTTGCAGTAATGCTGTTAAAATGAGAAATGTCAACAATAAAAGCATTGCAGTTATCATTGCTGCATTTATTCCCGCATGGTATCATGCTGAGTATTCAAATGCTTAAAGCTTTCAATAATGCCACAATGGCAGCAGTACATCTACATGGTATTACTTGCAATGTATCACTTTATAATCGGTGTTAAAATGTAATACCAAAAGAAGCAGATCTTTTTGCGTTTATTATTTATTTCAAATTAAGTTCATGAGCTGGAACAAAAATAGTATGGGGTGGGGGCGGCATGGCTCAGAAAGTCCAACTCAGACTTTTCCAAGAGTTTCTGGCTTGAGTCCCAGAGCAACACTTGGAGGGTGGGAGAAACACCAGGCTTTCAGTTCCTCTCATGCTGTCTTCACCTGGCCTCTCCTTTCATTTCCTTACCTCCTGCCAGTTACCACAGGAAAACCGGACTGACCGTGTTGAGTATTTTGGAACTTTATGCTTTCATGTTGGCTAATTACCCAACTCTTCATACCTTGCAGTACTTTTAATGAAAGTTTCACTTTTCATTAACTTTGATTACAACAAGCCCAGTCTCTTTCGGTTTCTAAGAGTTGCCTTTTAAAATCGTTAATATATTTTTTAATTTATTTATGTATTTATTTATTTTACTTTTCTACACAGTCATCAGTATTTAATTAACCTCTGATTGCACCACAGTTGTCACCCAGTTATTGTTTCACTCACTGCGTTGAAGTCACACGTGAAATTGTTTCTTCATCAGCGTTTGCCACTGGCAGCTATGTGGGAGAGAAACAAACATAAACCACAGTCAGCAAGTTTCTCTTTTTTATAATTGCCTCGTTTTTTCTCCAATTAATGAGGAGCTTTAGGATAACTTATTTCTAAATGGAATGTCTGCAAAAGAAAAAAAAACTAATAGCACCTTACTCAAGCAAAACTTTGTTTTTCTGAAAATCACAAAATTAATTTATTCATTAATAAACTGGGTTTGGAGCTGATAATAAAACCAAACCTGTAGCAAGAAAATGCTAAAATGCTTTGTGCTTTTGAATTTGCTTTATCCCAAGACTGTTGTTAGTAATTATTTTCATACTGTATTGTATCTTTATTCTGGTGGCAACAAATGAGCTACAGGTAATGCACATCATTAGTGATGCAGACACAAAGGTAAAAAAATGCACACCTGCAATGAATATGTATGATTTGTACACTTCAGATTTCCTGCATCCCAGTCGCTTATTAAATTTAAGTATGTTGATATGTGAGTGCATATTCCAAACACAGACTGAAGTCGTTGTGGGTGCACCTCCTCAGATTTATACTTTATGTATGTGGAGAGGCTGCCTCCTTACTGCGGTTGTGGTCTGATTTATGCCTAAATTGGACTTGCTGTGTTTTTTTTCTGTGCATCAAGGGGAGTTTGTTTTTGTGTCATGGAAGCTGTTGACTGTTCCACTCTGTCTTGTATTGGATTTGTAAGGGTCCCTTACTTTGATCTGAGTATTTCAGACAACTAGACACAGCTAACTGATGCTGTGTTTGGGCCTCTGTACATAATGCAGCATTTGATTCTTGTGCTTCATCTACAAGGCCAGTACCATCAAACAAGAAGAAGGATAGGCAACATCAAAGACTTTGTCCTCTGGGTACTAATGACATGGGCTTCGTCTGTTTTGCTGTGGTGGCTCACACCCACTTGAGCTTTATATTTTATTTTTTTACTTTTTTTTTTTTTACAACACACTAGTATATGTGGACAGGGCATTATGAGTTTGTTAAAGTATTTGCTAATGAATGTATTTGCTTTAAACGGCAACCTCTGGGAAAAATTACAGCCCACTCCATCTCTTTTCTAATCCTTTTCCTGCCATGCACAATAGGTACCATATAACAGTCAAATCCCTGAAATAACACACTGAAACGTCTTGTTATTTATTTACATTCTCTTACTGAACAACCACCAAGTGTTTTTGGAGTGGCACACTATTGCATCACTTGGATCAATAGGCAGAGACTCTACAGAGCTTTCTCTTATCATGCATCATAACTTACTTGATTGATTAAACTGACTGAAGGATGGGTATGTTGATTCTTATCCTCCTTTAAAAGCCTCAGTCGCTCTTGTTCTGTTAGCCACTAGGCCAGTAATGGTCAAAAGTCCACAGTTATTAAGAGCAAGGATTTTATATTTGTGGTGCAGTTCATCTGTATAAATCAATAATGTTAAAGTATACTTGGAAGATAGGTCTTTACAATAGGTCTATAAAAAGAAAATATTTGCTTTTGATATGGCTAGGCAACACTTTAAGACACTGGATGGAATTACATTCAGATATTATTGGTTTTAGTTTTGGGACTAAAATTGCCTTGTCAGAGTTTCACCTACCATTATACAAGGGGGGCTGGCTCCCCCGCCAACGAGACGGCCCGCCCCTTCAATTCTTGRGGGGGGGGGGGGGGGGCAGGGCGAGACTGTAGAGCGCTGTGTGTGGTCCTCACAAAGACAGAAAGACGCACGTGTGTGTATAATTAGACGCGCGATGAAAACTCTGCTTTTTTAAATAACGTAGCACCGATGCGACAGCTTTACAAGCAACTTTTTCTTTCTTTAAATTAAAATGTGACAGGTGAAGCCACAGCATGGTTACCTTATCAATAATTACTTTTATAGATTACAGCAAGAATCACCAACACAGACACCGCGTGCAACCAGGTTCCCGCGAGCAGGGTACGACAAATCCTATTGCCCGACTGCCCGGGGCAAAATCCATATTCGGGCAGGTAAACCATTTCTTCAGTTTTTCATTTCATAGGGCCATTTATTCAAAATATTCTGAAAACAAATGAAGAAATGTAGCGTTGTAAAACACATATTGAGAAAAAATGTCCCCCTCCCGCTGTAGAAAAGTTACGTCATGCTGTCGTGTCGCGGGATCATTTCCTCCTCCCTCCCGCTGCACGTCACGCTGCTGAGTGCAGCTTCAGCAGAGGGCCAGTTCAGTAGGCAGAAGCTCAATTTATGGCAGGCTGATATAGCATTTATTTGGCTTCACCACTCTTACATTCCAGTAATCTGAAATTGTTTTATGACTAAATTAGACAGATTAGTTATTTAAGATAAAATAATAAAATGTCTTTGTTTAATTTTGTTTTGTTTTATTTACTTATTTTTTTTAATTTGGAGATCTTTCCAGCTTGAGCTTGTTTGTTTGTTGAAGTTGATCCGGGGGATTCTGACTGGCCACTGAGTGTGCAAATATGTCTGTTTGTATATACTGACAATATTTATGAATGTAGGCATGTATGTATGAATGTATATCTTTATATATATATATGGGAGTATGTGTATATATTTATATATGTCATCCATGTTATGATTGAGCTTGGTTGATTAGAACCCCAAGATGCAGAACTGAGTGAGGTGGCAAAATTTGATTTATTAAAACAAAAACAAAGGTGCTGACGTGGCAGCAAAAAGAACAAGGACTTTGGACAGGAACATGAACATCAAACAGTAAACAG
>NW_013952416.1:2332415-2337550 GCF_001266775.1 Austrofundulus limnaeus | reverse complement strand
CCCCCCCCCACCCCCCACAGACCAATTTCCAAGGGGAATCACTGCTTGCTATATTCTAGATACAGACCTCATTACTTATACACTTGTGGACAAAATAGTAGGTGCCCCACGTTTATTGAAAGAAAAACCCACAATGGTCACAGAAATAACTAGAATCTGACAAAAGTAATAAATAAAAATTATATGAAAATGAAAAAATAAAAGTCAGACATCGCTTTTCAAACATAATAAAAAATAAATAAAACTCATGAAACAGGCCATGACAGAAATGATGGTCCCTTAATTATTTTGTTGCACAAACTTTTGAGGCAATCAGTGCAATCAAACGATTCCTGTCAGTGAGACTGCTGCACCTCTCAGCAGTTGTGTTGGCCCACTCCTCATGAGCAAACTGCTCCAGTTGTCTCAGGTTTGAAGGGTGCCTTTTCCAGATGGCATGTTTCAGATCCTTTCAAAGATGCTCAATAGGATTTAGGTTAGGGCTCATAAAAGGCTACTTCAGAATAGTCCAATGTTTTCCTCTTAGTCATTCTTGTGTGTTATTAGCTCTGTTTTGGGTCATTATCCTGTTGCAAAACCCTTGACCTGCGACTGGGACCAAGGTTTCTGACACTGGGCAGCACCTTTATAGAATTTGACAGATGGTGCGATCTGACACTGATGTTCCTTGAGTTTGAAGTTCACCTTTAATCTCTTTATAAGTTTTTCTGGGCTCTTTTGTTACCATTCGTGTTAGCTGTCTCTTTGATTTGTCATCAATTTTCCTCCTGCATCTACATTCAGGAAGATTGGCTGCAGTCCCATGGATCTTAAATTTCTGAATATGTGCAGCTGTAGTCACAGGAACATCAAGCTGCTTGGAGATGGTCTTATAACCTTTACCTTTAACAGGCTTGTCTATAATATTCTTTCTAATCTCCTGCGACAACTCTTTTCTTCACTTCCTCTGGTCCATGTTGAGTGGTACACACCATGCCACCAAACAGCACAGTGAGTATCTGTAGCCCTATACACAGGCCCACTGACTGATTACAAGATTGTAGACACCTGTGATGCTAATTAGTCGACACACCTTGATTTAACATGTCTCTATGGTCACATTTTTTTAGGGGTACCATCATTTCTGGCCAGGCCTGTTTCTTGAGTTTTATTTATTTATTTTATTCTGTTGAAGCATGGTTGAAAAGCAATGTCTGACTTTCATTTGTTCATTTTCATAGACTTTTTATTCATTATTACATTTGTCAGATTCTAGTTATTTCTGTGACCACTGTAGGTTTTTCTTTCATTAAATGAGGGGTACCAACAATTTTGTCCGTGTGTGTACATCCTTTTTTATGATTTGATGTGGTCTATTTGTTTAAACAGTTTCAGTTTAGTAAAACGTCTCCAGAATGCATAACTAATGAATTGGTTTTCATTTGTCTTTTCACATTTTGGATTAGTATTTGCAATTAAATGTTTTTTATCACATTTCAAACCACTGGTTTTAGATGTCAAAAGGATTGTGCTATTTTTAATAAATAAATGATCTTATATGTTAGAAAAGATGAAAAATACATTGGGTAATACTGCCACTGAGCAAAACAAACTATACTAAGGAATTAACAAAGTTTGAAAACATAATTCATGCTTTGACTTCCAATAGATTTGCCTCAGAATCAGCTAGTGCCAGAAAGATTAATTATTTGCTGGTATGGAATAGCAACACAGAGATGTCTGGATGACTGTCTATATGTTGAGCCACTTCATGTCACTACTGGATTTTTGCCATTTAGTTTTTTATGCTGAACTGCTACAAAAATTACTCAATTCTAGTTTGAAGTATGACAAATAGTTTGTCATACTTCATGCTCTTCACAGTGCATCCTTTGAAATTGAAAAAGTGTTTCCTCAAGCTTCGTTTGATCATTTTTCCTGTTTAAAATGTGCTTTCATTTTGGTGTACATGGGACAAAATATGTGCTGTTATAAAAAAGTATATCTAGTTCATTATCGGCTTATAATAGTAGTTGTGCCTTCATTTTGTCTTATTGCTCAAAAAGTATTGAAGTTTTGCATTTCCTGTGAAACATTAAGTTGTTCCTTTCATTCAGCCAGTTTGTATTATTTCATTTTAATGAGCAATCATACAGCCTCCA
Source organism: Austrofundulus limnaeus (assembly GCF_001266775.1). NCBI lineage: Eukaryota > Metazoa > Chordata > Actinopteri > Cyprinodontiformes > Rivulidae > Austrofundulus > Austrofundulus limnaeus. The sequence goes on along the minus strand of NW_013952416.1, from coordinate 2,335,409 downwards.
AAGATCCTGCAGAGGTGTATATTTATAGGAAATGAGTTTTGGTGTGTTATCATTTCAATGTGAGCCACACAAAGCATTGGTAATGAAGACTTGCCATTCTTGCTTTATTATTGCTCGATTCTCAAGCAGGCCATCAGTCTCAGCGTAATTTGGTTTTGTTGAATAACAGACCTTTCTGTCAATGCTATTTTGCGGCTCAAGATGAAAAGATTCTCATTTGTATGGCCTTATGCACAGCTATCAAAATTAGATTTCATCTCTTTTGGTTTTCGTCTTTATAGCCACTTGTCCAAAATTGTTGTAAAAAAAAGGCTCAAGGAGTGTAGCAACACAATGCTTTTTGAATCAACCAAAAGCATTGTACTCTGGAGAAAGCTTGCTAGTAAGGTCTTTCAAAGCTGCAGCATATTACACAAAGAGCATATTCTGTGTCATTTTAAAAAGTTCTCTAGCTTTGGTCTTCGTGTGTGAAAACAAATATCAGTACAATGCTTACATGGATGAAGTCTGCATTGTGGAACCGGCAAAGCGACAGCAGCTCTTTTTGTTAGAACATACTTCCACTTACTGCCGCAACCTACTCACCAACTTAGCTTTGTGACTACCTCCCTTCCCTCATCCTGTTTTGGTCATTTCCATGGCACCAACAAGTGGGGGGAATGTCTTATAAAACAGCTGCTTCCTCTGATTTACCCAACCACTGCTTTAATAATAGAGAACAATCTTCAGTTGGCACACGATGTTAAAAATAAAGCTTTTAACAAATCAACAATTGTTTAGCATTCTTACATTTTCAGAAGCCTCGCTTAAGAGTAGAATATAGTATATGCAGCAATCTCAAGTTACACTTTTTTATAATTAGTTTTAAAACAAACTTTGATCAAGCAGATCTACATATTGTTTATTTATAGGTAGATTTACCAAATGGATTCCTGTGAAAAGCTCTGTGATTTATTTTGAAGTGGAGTGAGGGCATTGGCTTTCTCAATACACTGTTAATAATCAAAGCTTCGCCGAGGGGTGGAGGTTCAACCGTAACATTGTTTTGATTACATTTACATGCAAAGTACTAAGAAAAAGTAGCAGTGTCTTTGTATTTTTCTTCCTCACAAAATGCATGACCTCTGTTTGAATAAACGCTAGACAAACTTCATACATGTTGTTTGTTTTTTGCCACTTCAGTAGAAAGCAGAACTGAATATTAGTTTCTTAGTTTCTTCATCATCAGTGACTTTTTTTAAGAAGAAAAAGAAAGAGAAAAAAAATTAAATGTAATGGGAAAGAGAGATTAGAAGATATGTGAAATATATATCGAGAAAACACAAGACAACACACCCAACATCTTGGCTGCACACCTACAGAAACAGAGATAACAAAACACAATAACAAAAATGTGTATCTATATAATTATAATGATTATAACCTTGCTGAAAGGTATACATATATATATAAACATACACATATGCACATACCATTCAATCAGTGTCCAACCAGAAAACTCAGGATTTAAACACCTGTTTGTGTGCAGTTGTTAGCATGCATTAGGGTTGGGCAATATTGGCAAAAAAATGAATCACGATTAATTGTGGTATTTAGCCGATAACGATTAATTTGACGATTAATCCACTGGAGTCCCTGAACACCCTTATGCCCTAGTCACACGACCAATTTAGTGGGAAAGATTCATTCTTCGTAAAAATCTGTTCCTAATTGTGTCAAAATTACAGACTTCAGGCCATACATCAAATTTAAATTGTGTTGATAGATAAATAAATTACAGAACTTATTTTTTTATGTTGGAGAGGAGCACCGAGCGGAATGACTGGAGAAATCTCCAGTCAGTCTGACTGGTGGCATTAATCGTATTAATCGTCAAGTGCCAAAAAATAATCGACTAATGTTTTTCTGACGATTAATTGCACACGATACGATTATGCCCAACCCTAGCATGCATGTATATACAAGATCTCTCCAATGGAATGTTTAAACGTGACTTCATACATGTTCCAATAATTCATTCAGTGCTGCTAGCTGCTGCTCACTGCCACCGACTGTATAGAATTTAGACGGGAGGGATGAGCCTGTTGTTGTGCTTTCGTTGATGTCCAATCTTTGTCAAGAGTTGGTGGATTTGCTGAAGAAAGGAAAAAATGTGTGTTTAGTGTTTCCCCTACCATTATACAGCCAAGTATAATTTTAATTTTAATTCATTTTTATTTAAATAAGGCCAGATCAAGTCGAGAGCTATTTTTTGCGTTCCTCCATATCCACCTCTCACCAAACTTGGGGAAAAAGACGGCGCTGAGCAAGGCTGAGCGCTGTGTGTGGTCCTCACAAAGATCGGAAGATGTGTGTGCTATTAGACACTTAGCACTGCTTTTAATCACGTTGCACCGATGCGACAGCTTTGCGAGCTACTTTTTCTTTCTTTAAAAGAAAATGTGACAGGTGAAGCCACAGCATGCTAACTACCTTATCAATAATTACTGCCTTTTTTTCTATCTCTGCGGGTGGGGGGTCAGCTTCACTCAGCTGCAGGTGAACACATCCCGGGAACACACACGTTTCCTGGACTATTTTCCACCGAGGATTATGTCATATTTTATATTTATTATATTTCTAAAAGCACTTCGCAGCATTTCCCCTGTGTGTTCACGTCACGAGCGCAACAAAACCGCGACTGATCAGCTGACTGTTTTAAAGCGAGGTGCAGCGGCTTTACAGCAGCTGCACCGTCCACCTGCACCTCGGCTTCGACCAGCCTGGGACTGAAGAGTTCACACGTCAACCCCTTCAGACGTTTAACGTGTATAATGAGCATAAAAAAATCTGTAATTTGCGCAAAAAAACAGTATTAATCACGCGGATGGAGAAGAGGTGCGCTGACCACAGCTGCGCGGGGTGGGGAGGAGGAGGGGGTGGGGGGACAAGAGGCAGAGGTCAATGGATCTGATTTGCACCCAGGAATTTACGAGCAGGCCTTGCTGAGTCACC
>NW_013952416.1:2323262-2331822 GCF_001266775.1 Austrofundulus limnaeus | reverse complement strand
ACACCTGGACAGGTCTCCAGTTCACCAGAGACACCTGGACAGGTCTCCAGGGACACAAAAGAGACAATCAACCATCCACACTCTGTCACACCTAAAGTCACACAGAAGAGCTCCAGAAGGTTTCAAACTGAGAACTTTGGACTCAGATCATCTGCTGCACACAGTTCTGATCATTTATTATCAATAATATTTTTATTGATAATTATCATGAGGAGTCCTTAACGAGGATGTAGTTAGGCAATTAAATACTCATGTATGTGTAAATTTATTACCATAATTGCAGGTGAGTCGCATAACAAGTACCCCCCGCCAAGACCAATTTCCTAGGGGAAACACTGGTTTAGAATTTAGTAAACATATACTGTTTAAATTATCTTAACTAGAATAAGGTTTCATTGTTGGCTTGTATTCTAAGCCAAAGATAAATCTACGTTACATTGCTGACAAATTGATCATGAAAGCAATAAGGTTTAGGTCCTCTGGAGTTTTTCATTGGAGCTATTATTAGAATCCCTTTGGGACAACAGTCTTATACTTTGGCTAATATCTGACATGAATTGATGATGTAAACATCTGCAAATCAATATGTTTCAAAATGTGCTTTAATATTGGCTGTTTGAATGTGTAACCTGGAGTGTCAGACAGCTGCTTGATGCTTACCGGTTGGGACATGTTGGAGAATAGCTCAAAGGTATGGTGAAGAAAAGCTGCCTATAAGCAGGTTAGGAGCAGAAGATAAGGCCCAATCCCATTTCCTGGCAGCAGCTAGCATTACCTTTATCCTTGATTTTGAATGACCTCTTGAACTATTATTATAAACCACAAGGAATACTGGCTGAAACATTCTCCTACAAAATAGAACACAACTCTCCAGGGTTGTGACACACCAGGTGTTGCTGTTTCTATATATGTTACCAGATGCAAACCTTTTTCAACCTGATTTTTATAATGTTCTTATTAGGAGACCAATTGATTAGTCATAGGATTAGGTGGTCTTTGTCGTTTTTTCCCTTATAATTGGCTTCTCCCATTGTATGTGTGCATTGTATGTGTTAAGTAAACCTCATTAACTATAATTATATTTTTATAACATTGTATTGATACTATATCCTTGTAATGATTCTCTGTCCTTATGGCAATGCATTATGGTGTATTTATGGCAAAGATGTTTGTTTTCAATACACACCCAACCCCCAAATTATTAGACCAGAACAATACTCTTTTAAAATAACAATATTGTTTTTGTAACACAATATTTAGAGCCTAATTGAAGTTGGTCAGTCATATTATTGACCTTCAAAATATAGTTTTATCATGATTGTACCTTCTTAGGGTTTGTTCTGTTGGACAATAGTACAACTCTAGCTGTTTTAACAAGCACCACTTGCATTGCACTTGACAAAATACAAAGAAAATGCCACCACCATTTGTGGGGCCAAGAATGGCAGACAATGGCAAGTGTAAGCTTCTCATAAGTGATGGGGTTTAAAGGTCAAATAGGATTCCATGGTTGATGAGTCAGAGTTCGTTCTTTTTTTTTCTCTAAAGAAAACAAAACCCTCATCTCTGTGTTAACAAGTCCAGTATTTCTTTAAAAACTACCCTCTGGAATAAATCACAGATGATAGAGAAGAAAAAAAACATTCTCTTTTCATCTGTCAGCATTTTTCATTTATTCTATTATTAAGTAACAATATTCTGTTTAATAAACTGATCATAGTATCTCTTAATGAACAAAACGATTTTGTTCATTTACCAAACAGTTCATTACACAGGAAATTAAACTCTGTTTGTTTTAGGCAGAGATACCTGACCAGCATGTCTGATTCACATGGCCACTTAATGTTTATTTATTTATTTTGCTTTTAGCCATTTTAAATAAAATTCAGGCCTTATTAAAGAGTGACCCTTAGGTCTTCAGTCAGTAAATGAAGATTAATTAATTTAACCTCAATCAGCTGTGAGTAAACACAAACACCATGGGTTTTTATGTATTCATATTTTTAATGAGGTTAGGACAAAATCAGAGAAACTTACCTTTGTGAAGACACAAAACTTAGAAGTTTTAGTTTCAAGCTATAAAATTGTGTTTATTTCAAGTTAGGATTCGTAGGATTGGTTGCAAAGTAAAAAAAAAAAGGTTCAGTCCTCAAATTACAGATTAAAAGTATTGTGGTTACCCTATTGGCTCTACCGATTAGTTTTTTTTTTTTAAATTGGAACGTTATTTTAATAATTATACATGAATGTCCTGCTAAATGAGCAATGAACACTGGCCATCCCACTGTTATATATTTTTTTGCTTTTTGTTCATTCAGGATTGTCTTTGTCATCATAAATAACATTTATAAGAATTACCAGATCCTGACAAACATTTAGGTTTTTAGGTTTTATAATTTTTTTTATTTTATAATGTTTATTTCCCATTTTGTGATATGTGCATTAGTGTTTCAAGCATAATAAAAAGACTTAAAAATGCATTTGCTTTCTTATATACTCCTTAATGACAAATTTCATGAGGCCCTCGTATTTGCCTTTGAGTTTAATACTATTAAGAATATTACAATTTGTGCTGCCTCATTTGCTGAGAAAATTACTGCAATTGAGCACTTAATCCTCCTTCTAAGTCAGGAGACCATGACCCAATGAAATCTCAGAGGAGAGGGGCGTGTTTGTCTGTGTTTGATGTCTGTTTTTCTGTWCTTATTTGCCCATGTTCTGCATCGACTGTTGATTTGGCTGAATCTGTCCATTCTATGTCATAATGCTGTCCTAAATCTGTGATCTTATTCAGTCCACTCGTTTGTCTCAAATCTGTCTTTTATTTGTATGTGTTCTCAGTGTTTGTTCAACCAACTGGCAATACATTGAAGTAATACATCTGTGCTGGTATTTGTAGATCCAAATACAACATTGATAACTAATGATTTTCAAACATATTTAAAAAAGTGATTTATTATTTGTTTGTTTATTTGTTTTGTTGCTCAGTTTGACTCAGCTCTGTCATTATGCATCCCATGGTTCTTTCAAGCCAATCGTTTTTTAAATTATTATTAACTATCAACTCTGTTTTGCAGTCAGATATTAAGGGTTGTCTGCTGTTTGAACTTGTGCATTGTCTGATCTGATAGCCAATTATACAGAAAATGAGTTGAGTACAAGAAGCTTGAGGTAATCAACAATGAATGTCACACTCATATTGAGCAGGCACATTTCTCACAAAGTCAGCAGAGCCCAGAAAACTACTAACACACACAGACAAAGACACTCTCTTGAGTAGTAGTACCCTTTAGCTACGCTCTCACATGCCCCTATAAAAACTTGAATACTCCTATATAAACAATTCTTTGATGTTTATGACAGCTGTGCTCTAAAAGTTCAAACTGACTTGAACTTGTAAATAAGTTTTTAAGTTTCTTTAAATGTTACCTGTGAGATTTCAAGCTACAGAAAATATCATAATGCTCAATGCACAAAACTTGTAAGCAATGTTGTTATCTTTTCTAAAAATTACCTCTATTATAACTATTTACTTTTTTCTGTAGTGTTACTCAGTGTTATAATGTCTCTGAGTGTTTTTGTTCATGATTACCACAAAAGACAACATGAAATCACAGCAACCCAGTCAGTAATAAACTGGTTTCAGATCTGTGTTGAAACTTTCACAAAGTTTAATTGGTGTCACATTTTCAACACACCTCTGTCCTGAGGTATGTGATCAAAATCAGTTATAATGTTGGCCACATTTACCAGGCAGTTTGTTAAATACAAGGTAATTTTTTCATTATTGAAGTTTGGATATTGCTTTTTTAAAATGCCTAATCTATTGAATGTTCAGTAGAAGTTAATGGTAATGTTTGCTCCTGCAGCTAAAAGCTGAAAGTATTGCATGCTTCGCCTGCAGCCAATTAATAAATGATTGGAAGAAACTTCTCTAGTAAGAAAATAATTAGGATCAAAAGTTTGAAACACAGTCAACTTTTGTTTTGGGCATGTAAAACTAAATGGTATGCATAAATTATGAAAAATAAATAAACAAACAATGAAGTAGACCTGTAGGACAAGATGTTAGCCTTCAGACTTTAGCAGGGATTTTTTTTTCTTAGAGTGTTTGGATGTGTTTAATGCAGTTTCTTGTTCTTACTAGGGATGCACGATAACCCATTTTAAGAACCGATACCGATAACATGCCAGGCGATAAGACTAGTCAAAAATGGGTAAGATCATAACATAAATAAACAACACCAAAACCAAGTAACACTGTAAATTATACTATTTGAAATAAACTCAGCAAGCAAACGTTTCTTAAAATATATCAAACAAATCAATTTCTCAAATGGCCATTTTTTTAAAATAAGGCACATTAATTATAAAAATGACCTTTAACACTGATCTCAGATTTAAATAAAAGAGAAAAAGTCATTCCACAAGTTCAAAACAGATAATTCACTAACACAAGTTAGATTCAAAGTACATTTGTTTTTATTATTATTAATATATGATTTAAATCTTTTTTCTACCTGAAACATTGCTTCTGAGAGTGTGAATGCATTACGACCGCATCATATTTACAGGAAGACACACAGAGCAGCAGCTCGGCATGGTAAACCGTGGTTAACAAGGAGATAAAAGCTTCGGTTTTTAGCGAGGGTGAACGGCTGGTTGTCATCATTCCCATCGTTAAAGTGCTTGAGATCTGCGTCCTCTCTGGCAATTTTATTGGATTTGTCAAAAGCCTCAGCAATGATTTAAATCCTGACGAGTTCTTGAAAACTAGCATGTTGTTGTTAGCATTTTAGCACTTTTAGAAGTTTTTTTTCCGACGCAACTTGAATGTTGCTCGGATCGTGTCAGACGGGAAGCAGCTTGACCAAAACGGATAAAAATAAACACACATTCTCATCCCCGTGCTGGCAAACATGAACATATATTATCAGTTCTGTTTGTTATGATATCAGACCAATAAGTATGACGTCATAATTCCCTGATATCGAGCCGATAACTATCGTGCACCCCCTAGTTCTTACTAGTTGTGTGTTATTGTTGTAATTTATTGCTTTTTGAACATCATGGCTTGGGAAATATAGATGAAAAATAACTTTTAGGCTAATTCTGGCCTTTTTTTAAATAAATTGCCCTACAGTACAATTAGGCCTTTGCAGTTCGAACTTCACATTTTACTTTATTATTAAATTATTCAACATATTAATGAAGGAAGAAGGACTATTTTACCCTAGTGCTGGGCAGAATGACAAAACTTTATATTACAGTATTTTTAACAATACTGGTATTGTTGGATTTTTTTTTTCATCACAGCTCAAACTTATGTTAAAATGTTCAAACGCTACAGTACCACCCCTCTTTAAATTGTTAATATACTAAATGTTACAATATTGAGTTTCACTTCAGTTTGTTAGATTTGTAAGACAGCTTTTACTTTACTGTTCATTTTTTGATTTTAGTGTGAAAATTGTGATCAGAATAGGCTACCCACATTTCTTTTTGACAAACACTTAGTGAGGGCTCAGGCATCACTGTTTCCAGCCAACTGGCACCGTTAGATACTGTTATCACACAAAAGGGTGAGCTCAACTTGCTGCCTGAACCAAAGGTAAAATGCACATTTCTATCACAGACTGAAACTGCATCATTACAAAAAAACTGTTGGACTTTATTGATCCCAAAATGTTTGGTAGCGTCTCTTCAGCAATGTAAGAACAGATGGAACAAACACAATGTGTTCATTTTTCTGTATACTGCTTGTGTGCTTGCTCTTTTTCCTGCTGGAAGAGCACAGCATAATTACATTCATCACAATAATTAGCCTTATTTTTTGCTCTGTATCTTGCCTACTTCAGTATTCCTTTTTTTTATTCCTCTACCTTTTTGCTCACTGTTTCTGTTCACTAGGGCACTTTCAAACCCCTTTTCACTTTCTTCACATCTCATTTGTCTCTCCTCTTTTCATCCTGCCTCATTTATCTTCTGCTCTCTCTGAGGCATAAAGACCATATCCTCTTTATCAGTGAGTCGCAGCAGGAGCATGTCACTCTCCCTCCACCCCTTACTCTCATCATCACTCCTTTCCTCTCATCATCACTCAATTTATTTTCTTCCACACAATTCCACAGGTTTCATCTTTTCTCCTATGCATTTTTTTTGCCATGATTGGAATATTTAGTTTGTGCACCATCAGGTTGGCGTATATTCTTGCAGATTGTTTTTGTCTATTTTTTTCTGTCTTTCAGCTGATCCCCAGGTCAATTTTCTTCTCTCCACTTTTTACCTTCTAGTATATTATTGTAGGCTCACCTCTCACAGGGGCAAAGCAGTAGTTCGTCTTTGTTATCGATGCCTTTTTATCCGCTTGCTTTATCACTGTGTTGCTGGGATCTTTTATCTTTTATTTAAACATTCTTTCATTCTATTTCCAATACTCTAAGATGGTGCAAACTTTTTAAACAGAACTTTGCTTAAATAACGTGAACTATGTGAGTTACCAAAAAAAGCACCTGAGCAAATGTTAATAATTCTCTATGCTTTAAATATTGAAATTAATTTAATAAATGATCATTTGCATTCTGATTGCATCCATTTTATTTGTTTTCCAGACTCTCTTTTGTGGTTTTTATTACCGTATTGGTATTTGTGCATGAATACAATATTCTGCTATGACAAATTATTGCATTATGATGACAAATTATGACAGAAGGGTGTCTTGCAGAGAAAACAAAGGATAATAGGTTTACTGTTGGAATTTTTAATTACTTTTTAACTTATTACATTGCTTTCAGTTTGACCCAAATATGCCTTTTATATCTTCTGTGATAAAGTGATCATGATTAAATATATACTTCAGTTAATTGTTTCACTGTTGTAATTAAAATCTTGGAACTTTTCATGACAATTCTACATGTTTAATACATAATTCACAACAAATCTTTATTTTCTTTTGAAACTGCTCACAGACATGATATTTACAAAGTCATATACCGTATTTATTTGTGTATAATACTATCTCATGTATAATACGACCCCCCACCCCCTTTTTGAGCTTAAAAAGCAAAAAAAAATTGAATCCTCAATCTACCTCCAATTTCATACAGACTTCAAGATTTTTCAGCCTTTGCAGTCTTTATACATATCAGTAAAATGATCATTGGACTGTTCATTTTATTTTAACAACATATGTACTAAAAGGTGTTTTGACAACAAATATCAGCTGTAGCAGCATCATATGAATTCTGGCATTTTACATAGTCCACCAGGATGCGCCAACACAAAAGTCAGAGACTTCACATGAGATTTGGGCCATCTTGTGGGGGAAAAGCAGATTACTTCCTACTCGCGAGCGCCCACTCTGGTGGGGAAACTTTTTTCAGGGTTACAAACTTTTTCAGAACACCGTAGATGGCAGCCATTACAGACGAACATGTGGTTGTTGTTGTTCCAGGAGCGGCTCGGTCACATGCTAATGTCATTAGTTCGTTATCATTTCTAAGGTGAAGGACTGCTTTCCCCCCTTTTTATCACATCATGTCGCCTGCCTGGATCTGTTATTATCTGGCTCTGAAGCACAGAGGAGTGTCAGAGGTGAGCTCGTTTCAACGGCTTTTTACAACGCGGTCTCATTTCCGGACTCAGGCATTTTGCTGATATTTCAGCTAAAATACATAAGTAAAAATATTTATCCGAGCATAATACTACTCCCAACTTTATGGATGATTTTATGGATTACATTTTACGTATTATGCTTGAATAAATACGGTAAGTGAATTTACTTTGAGAAATAAAGCTACTCTTATGAGTTCATAGCAATCTGCAGAAACTGTTTTACATCCTGACTGTTGTTAACCTTGTTCTATTTTCTAGGATTTAATATGTAGGACATAGTGTTTTATTTTTTTCCTTCTATCAATTGATGGAATCTCACAATCTTTCTTATACTTAACTTATAGCATAAATATTAACATATCACTGACTTCATGTGTAAACAACCAGGATTGTGTGCATGGACTGCAAAGATTGGCATGCATAGAACATAAGCATTTGGGTTTGATTTGAAATAGTCATTTTCTTCAACTTGACATCTACTTTAAATTTATTGTAGCTGCAGACAACTCAGAGATAAGTTAGTGAATACAGCCAGCTCAGGTTTAACAAAAATAGACAGTTGGAGGTACCAAAATAATGGTCTGATGAAACTGTATTTCTGCTGAGTCGCACAGATAGTAGTGAAAGAATCTGGTCCGAGCATCTTGAGTGTCTGGACTCATCCTACCTTGTATGAACAATCGGACCTGGTGATAGTGGTGTAATGGTGTGGAAAATGGTCTTTCGGTACACTTTGGTCTCCCAGAATCAATCACTATTTGAATGGCACAGCATCTGTGCTGCTGGTGACCGTGTTCACACCCTCATGACCACTTTTTAACCATCTCTGAATGGATACTTCCAACTGGGATGATGCATGCACCATTTCATAAAGCATAAATCACCTCGGACAGATTCTTATCCAAACACAAAGCAAATTGTGCGCCCCCCCCCCCCCCCCCCCCCC
>NW_013952416.1:2319575-2322356 GCF_001266775.1 Austrofundulus limnaeus | reverse complement strand
ATCTGGTGAAAATTTCATGTCATTAGCACCTCTAGTAATATATTTACTGAGAAAAATGGTGACGTGTTCAATACTTATTTTACGCGCTGTATTTTCAAGTCCCTAATCAGTTTTTAAAACACAATTTTAAACACTAATAAGAGAAAACTCTTGATTCTGTATGCTTTTGAGAACGTGACCAGAGATGTGATGATTACACGAGACATGGCATTTTTACAGAAATAGTTTTTTTGTTTCTATTTATTTCTCTATTTTCTGCTCATTGATCATTGGTTTCTCTCATTTTCTGTCCTGCCTGTAAGAGGCACAAATCTCAAAGTGACCACTCAGTGTCTCGTATCATCCTGTCACTTTTTTTTGCCCTTTTTTTTTAATGCTGTTCTTTGCTACTTCCTGTCATGCTGCCTTGCATTACAACTTTCCTATCTCTTTTTACTTGTCTGTCCTTGTTGGACTTTTTTTTATTTTTTGGAACCCTCCTTTTCACGTTTCTTTTCTGCCAAGCAATTACATTCTCACCTCTCCTTGCCTAATGCCTCCTGTGAACCACTCGTCTCCTCACCTCCATGTCAGATTTCCCCCTGGGATGACAGTGGATCATACTTATGGCTCCTGGTGATAGCAGCTTCACTACACATCATTTTGTATCAGTGCCGTTATGAGCGTAAGCTTGGCATACTGTCCTAAATGAAATATCATTTATCCTAAAACTGTCCTCCCTGTTAAAGTTCTTTTCTTTTTTTTCTTGATTATGCAACTTCAGGAAATAGATGTACTAATTCACATTCACTGTATATTTATTGCAATGTATTTTTTTATCCAGTACATCTTTGCTCCATAAAATGATTGAGTGAATTGTTGCAGTGTCCAGTCTGCTCTCAGTTCAACACGAGAGGGGGCAGGACTGTTTTAAAGATTGTTTTTTTGCTGTTATCTAGTCAGAGATAAGTCAGAAAGGAGGCAGCACCCTTGAGAGTAGCTTCTTTTATATTATTCATAGTTATTCCATTGGGAGAAGTGAACATGAGCACAGATTCTCAGCTATTCCTTTGCATCTTAAAGTCAGTGTCAGGTCTGTTTTTTATATATATTTTTATTTTATTATTTAAAAATAAGATACTGCAGTTGTTTTTTATATTTTAATACTAAAAATGAGATGAAAATTAAGTCAACTTGTGAAATAAAAGCAATACTGACTGACAGTTTTGGGAAACCGCTGCACGAGGGAGGGACAAAATTGAGGTAATTTTGTTGTTTTTTATTGATTTTCTCAATAAGTGACTCATTCAATCAATACTCAACTTGATCTGTCATGTTGGAAATCTTAAAACAAATACTTGTAGTGACGCTGAGTTATTAAAATGCCCCAGTAGGGAACATGTTCACGAGTTATTTTGTGACAAATCGTAATATCTTTTCATTAAATATAGATTTACAATTATAGTTTGGATTTTTTTTGAAGAGGCCTTATGTGGAGTGGTTTTAAGTAATGAATATCTTACCTGAAGTAGACAGAGATGAAAGCATCATCAACTAGGAATTTCAGATGTTTTTACAGGGCAGTTGAGCTAATACTTAACCAAAAAGACAGCATCTCCAAAGGGAATTTCTGGTACTTTAAACGAAATCCAATCTCAACATTTTACTAAAACGTCATGCACACACTTGTTTACAAACCCTTACACAGCTGTAATATTTTACATTAGACATTTATTTACATAGAACCCTGGTATTTACACTGTAGACCAAGCAGTTATCGTTAGTAGTCGATGGTCATAGGTTGTGAAATGACGGGTGAAGTGTGTTTCATTTGATTCAAATATAATGTGGTGTAATGTCCGCAAATTTTACATTGTTTTAAATAAACAATTTTTATTTGTTTACTCTTTAAAACACCACTTATTTGCTTTTTTTTATCAGAGAACTTTACCTAATACTCTAAAACAGACGACTCTTCAGAAAACCATTTCTAAAATTGGAACTATCCCTTTAAAAAAACCTTTCATTTCACTCTACTTGTTTAGTTTTTATGGCTTCTTGTTAAAATTAATTCTCCTTTAAGCTTTTACCTGTTTTTGTGTTGTGTTGTGTACCAGGTCTGCACTTAAACATCTGTGACTTTAACAGTTATCTAACTTTTATTCTTATTTTTATCTCCAATGATCTCAGACAAAAGCCAAACTCCAGCCAATGAAAGAAACAGAATGCCTCATATTAAGACAATAAACAGGACTGGCAGACAAACATGCAGCCATGTGACTAGAGGAATAGTGAGAATAGTAATACCCCCAAAGAGATGAGCATTTCAGGCTATTTTTTTAATAGAAGCAGTATAAAGTTAGAACCAAAAACCCAACATTATGACAGGGCCATCTGCCTCAGCTTCTGCTGAGGGCTGGAGGGTTGCTCCCCAGAAGCAACAAACTGAAATCAAGACGCTAATCCAACAAATTATTATTCTGGATGGTTTCTGGGTAATATCTGTAGTGCAGTTCTGTGTGGTGTTGTCTTCTGCACTGATTTAAATACCCTTTAAGTCAGTTTTACAACACTAATTTGCAGTTCATCTTTATGAAAGTGGGTTAAGTACCTTGGGGCCGCTTAACAAAAACAACAACCCATTGTTTTACAAATTCAACAAAATGCTCCTTTAATGATATTATAGTGATTAAGAGAGCATGTAAAAGCTTTTATTTGTGGCCCCAGCACTTTTAATAATTTGTTTGGGCCTTGCCACACACACACACACACACACACACACACACACACACACACACACAC
>NW_013952416.1:2309084-2316356 GCF_001266775.1 Austrofundulus limnaeus | reverse complement strand
ACACACACACACACACACACACACACACACACACACACACACACACACACACACACACACACACACACACACACTTGTTCCATTTGTGCTGAAGGTGATTATGCAGGTTAGATGACAGTTTTTCCATCAAGCTATTCTTCACTTGTTTGTTTGCACAGGGATGGCAATGAAGACATTTGCATGACAAGAGTTGTTTGCTGTGATCCATTAGTGACTAAAACATTTTATTATAACATTCTGCTTCTCCCTGTTTGCTTACTTACGTATTTATCCTGTTATGAAAGTCTTTTGTACCTAAACGAGTGCCAAGTTGTCACATTATGAGACAATAAAAGACATCTGGTCACTGAGGAGGTTTTTAAGGTTTTAGGAGGAAGGTCTAGAAGTATAGGAAACATTAATCTGGTGAAATCAGATTCAGTCAGAAGATATTAAAGGTTAGGGTTAAATGAAAGAATTATCTGCTTAATTTATTCAAGGTAAATACAAATGTCTTATTCTGTTCAGATTTTTTTTCTCGTTTTGCTAATAAAACAAAAGTTAWTGTTGCAAACTTTTTTGTTTTACTTAATGATGTTCACTCTGTTTGCATTCTCCCCGGGTTTATTTTGCAGAATGGAGGCTCTCAACCTTTYACTGCGCCGCTGTTTGTTTCTGCCCTTGTTTCACTTCACAGAAAATAAATGACTGTGTTCGTACCCTCAAAAATGTATCGGCTCTCGTCAGCCGTCCAACTTTTCTCGCTCTTTTACTCTATTGTCAAGGATTGTTTTTCCAGCACATTCCTTGGCACAAGATGAATGGCTGTGACAGCGTATACTGAATCATTTTCTTCTGAGTTTTTTGTTGGATGTACATGTCAGTGTTGGAAATAGCAAATTGTCTGAGTTACTTTTCCCCTCATCTTTTTTTTTGTCAAAAGAGGCACAGAAAATTGTTGAATCATTGCTGATCAAAGTTCTGTAAGCCCTGGTAAGTTAGTTTGTCAGCTTTAACATAAATGTATAAATCTTTGATGTGTAAATTTAAGTGAATGTAGTTATTTAAATGATGATGTTTCTGTTTGTGTCTCTTGTTGCTATTTCCATGCTGTTGACCTCTGCATGGATGCAGATTTGTTTGTTGCTGCTGCGTATCGTGTCAGGGTTTGTTACCATCTATTTATACTTTTTWATACCAAGAACTGCATAACGATAAGTTAGATTATAACTTTTCTCCAGTCTAAGTTTCATAAAACAAACAAATCCACATTTTATTTGCAAATTTTTAAGGCATAGACGACAAAGGTTCCATGTGGCGGCACTTCAACCAGAAACAGGTCTCGTGTTGCGTTGTATATCCAGTTCTAGTATTGTATCCACAGATTGTTGTGCTTGATAAAGTGAATACGATTTTTAAATCACAACTGGAATCATTTTTAAAGGGGACACGTGCTAAACTATCAACATTGAACTTCATATTCCTGACTAATTTTGCCATTTCTTTCCTCTTTTCTATGCCCGGCTGCAGTTGGCCCTAGAAGACCCGGTGCACAGCGTTTCTCTCCAGAAGTTCGTCTATGAGAAACTGAAGGCGCAGCAGGCCCTACTGGGGGACCAGGGCTTTGGGGTCCTGATGGAGACTGTGGACACAGAGCTCGTCAGACAGCTCCAGGAGTTCCTCCAAGGCTTCTGAAGTCCTTCACCACTTCACACAAATATGTTTGCCCAACGCAGCGCTCTTCTGCCATTTTTTTTGTTTAAATAAACTGAAAACGCTAACGATCTGCTCGATGCGTGGACTCCCAACTCAAACGTACCCAACATCTACCCATGCTATGCCTTACCTGTATCCACACCTAGCCTTGTCCACTGTCCTCAGCTAACACTTTTATCCACGTTGATGTTGTCTAATATTCTTTACTTCTTTTTGTAAAGGTGGGATTTCTGTGGGTGTTTAAAATATCAACTCACACAAAAAACACTAGCGCTTCCACTTAATTCTTCCAGTTTCTTAACTTTTCAAAAGTTTGGGTAGAAGGTTAGAGTATTGTTATTAACATTGGAAACATTGGGGAATGAATATATTACGAAAAATATTCTGCAGGTGCCAGAACAGGAGCCTCGGACGATTTTCTTTTTTGAATGAACCAAACGTGCAGATTGTAGCAGAAACGTGAGAAGAAGAAAGGAAAAAACAAAACTGAAGGACCTAAAGCAGTGTTTACAGAATTTATTCGTAAAAGAGCAAATAGAGTTGTGTAATTTTTTTATGTATGTAAAGTACGGATGAAAATCTGCACGATGATATTTTTTTTATTTTAGTTTTGTTCAAACAAGAGGAAAGTGACTACTGAGTGTATTTTTTTTTCTTTTTAAATTGAGTTGGAGTGAATTATTGCAGGATTTTTAAAATGATTGACTTGTAAAAGTGCTGAACCACATTTATATGTATATACATACTGCTGCTAATAGATGGTGTGTCAGAGCACTTTAATAACCAAAAACTCTTTTACGTTTTCATTTTCTCACCTCAGTATGTCTCAWGGTAATAATGGTAGAAATACAGTAGTACAGAAGTTACATTTTTTTATATGTTGTCATTTCTTTCATCTTAAAATCTTCAAAGGTCATGTTCATATCAGTTAGATGGACTCATCTGATGTGATGAATTCTGAAGTGATAAATCTGCAGTCACACAGTCAGAGTGTCTTAGAAGGAAAAGCTGTGCATCACTGCCTTTTCTTTCTTTGTCTCCCAAACCTGTTTTTTTSTGTGGAAATCAAACTTTGATGAATTAGATTTTAGAGGAAATTTTCTTTTCTTTAATATTGGCACAATTCATCATTCAATAAGAACATTTATTCAAGTGACTTGTGAGACAGTTTGGGTCCACGTTTGAAATATTGACTAAAATATGTAAATTATAGATTATAAAACTTTAAAAAATGGGTTGAAACAGACCCTTCTTTTGGGATTAATTGGATAATAAAGTTCTCATTTTCTTATTTCTRTAGTTTAGTCGGCATCCCTTCTGATAGACGATTCTCACTCTTGACACTGTGATAAGAGTTGAGTAGCAGTTCTAATTACAGCCTTGTGCTTTCAGCCTTACTTATCATTCTTATTATTTTTTTACTAATGCATTTAGTTCTTAACTGGTTTTGCAGTAAATGATTTTTTGTTTCCTTCTAATTGCAGCAGTTCTAACAATTGAACACAGCAAACCACTAGAGGGATGTTTTTGGCTTATACTGTACATTTGATGAAAAAAAAAAACCCTTGTTTTCTTTTCGCCCTCTCTCACTTTCTTTCCATAGCCTTCAATAAAATGCTGTAATCAGCCAGAGTAGCTGTCTATGTCTATTTYTGATTTTTAAATTTAGGTTGCTGAAAACTCAAGTCTTAATGACTCTGAAATGGTTTTAGGTATTAGATTTTCTGCTGTCTGGTTCTGTTGAGTGTTTTCATTTCATGCAAATCAGACAGTGTGGCTCCTGGCATGACTATCAAGTTTAATAACCGATGCTGCAAATAAGGTGCTTTTTTTGTTTGTTTTTTTAAAGGTAAACTAGTTGCATCATGAAGCATCTAAACACTTGGTAAGTGAGGGAGAGCTCCTCAGAAAGAAGCACGGTCAGGCGCACATGCCTGACGATAATGTAAAAAGGAGCCAAAACCCAGAAAAGTAATTGTACTAATTATTAAAAATTGCATGATAGAAGCCAAAGGAGAGAAACAGAAAGACAAACTGGAAAAATGAGGGTCTGCACTGGTGCTCTTTTAGGGTTGGACTTAAGCTCATTTGTGATTTGAGCCAAAGGGAATTGACACCGAGCTAACCTGCCTCTGATGGCCTAATGACAGAATTTCATGTTAAACAAGATCTCCAAGCAGATCCAAGGTTCAAAGAGAGGTGGTGTATAAATGTATGCAAACTTGAATTTCCACTAAATATCAATAGTGTGTATTCTACATAGAACCCAACATCCACTTGAGCATTTAATAGCAAACATAGAYAAATTGGGAAAAAGGAATATAATGAAAACTGTGTAGCAGGAGTGCTACAGCTGGAACCACTGAGTCATACACTCCACAAACTGGAACATTATGGGATACTACCCCTCATCACCACCCACTCAAATAGAAACAAACATAAGGGAGAGCCACTAGCAAACTATGTATTAAAAATAGTATTTTGGTTATACTAGAAGCAAAAATCCTGTAAAAAGAAAAAGCAACACCGCAATGTCACACCACCCCAGTAAATGTCAATAAAATTTATACTACCTGCACATTCAAATACATAAATAAGAAAGATGCTTGGCATGAGGAGTAATTCTCAGAAAACAACTGAAGTTCTTTTTGTTCATTTCATGCTTAGAGAATCATTTTTTATTACAGATGACCTCATGTTTAAATAATGAAATGCTTTTTTTAATCTTGAGATATGAAGCTATTTTTCTTTTCAGAAAATAGCTTATTAGCCTTTTGTTTTGTTTTGTTTTTTTTTGTTTGTTTGTTTTTGTTGTTTTTACCTAAACTCTCTTTTCACAAAACTAAAAAATAATTTCATAGTCACAAATAAACAGAAGCCCTCGACAGAATCAGGATAAAACCAGTTGATGTACCGTAGAAAAAAACTGTAAAATCAATTTGACTTGTTTCTTGTGCACAAAGCAATACTTTGCTAGAAATCAAAGTTTTTTACTTTTATTTATTTATTTTGCTAATACCAAACACTGGATGACTGGAACAAAGTTAGTTATGCAGGTCGGGACAAGGCCTGAAACTTTTACTGTGAGAGCGCCCTTCTGTTACTGTCTTTTAGCGCGACTATTTAGCAAAATTCTAAAAGACTGTAAAAGCCAAATGTCTGACTGTTTGTTATCAGTGTGCATTACTATTGTTTTCCTGTTTCTCTTTAATATTATTATTATTCATCATCTTATTATTCCGTCTTCTTCCACATCATCACGTTACTCCTCCTACATACAGCTGCCATTGTAATTTCTATCTGTAATGGTCCTGTGCCAAATGATTGCTATGCCTTCTGGTGCCTGTACAACTTGTAGATTTTGAAATATTAATGTTTAAACTTTATTCCAAAATTCATATAATGGGAGTCAATGGGGCCTTGTAATGGTCCAATACTGCCCCATGCTGTACTCAACTTGGTACTGCTCCATACTTTATTAATAGTTAATCTTATATGTTCAGTGTTTACAATACTAATATGATTGTATTTTGATGTTTTACTGTGTCCTTATCTTAATATTTCTTTATTGTTGTAATATTATGCAGTTTAGTGTCAATAATTGTATTGGCAATGTGGCCTCTTTCTGCACACATACAAACCAACCCCTAGCCCCACCTTCTGCCACAGCTCCAATGATCCACTGGTCAAGGCCATGGACTTTCATGTGGGACATCAGGGTTCAAAACCCAACTAAAGCAACTTCAACAAAAARTCTCTTCAAACTTCATATTGTCACACAGTTACCTTAATTACAAACACCTGCTCACGTGACAGCCACAAGATGGTATAGAAAACACATTTGAACTTGGTCCCATTTCATTCTGCAAGTCCAATGCTGCAGGCAAAGCCATGCTGCATGGCAATGCACACTTGTTTTTACATCGTAAAAACCCATGTCTAGTTACCATTTCAATTTGATTTTCATGTTACTGTCAGCTTCCTCTCATCCACCTAGAAGACATAACGGATCAAAAAGCCACGTTTCTTCGTACGATTTAGCTCTGAGGGAAGTCTGTAAACACTGCCGCACTCAGCACTTTTGTCGAGTTCTACAAATGGGTAGCTGTTTTTTTTTAATTGTTACTTCACCTGGCTGTTGTGCCAATAACATTCATCAGTTTTGCAACTTCAAACTTTATAGCAGACACCTGGTGTGCTTTTTTTCCAGACTGATTTCCCACAAACTTGCCTTTTCTTCTCGAGGCGCGAGTAAACAACAGCAGCAGCGGCCGCCATCGACCCATTTGTCTTAATTGGTTCAGAATGGTTGTGTTTCTGACATCTGGTCACTTTGGGAGCTTATAGAGACGATTAGGGATTCCACGCTCATCTTCACTTCCCGCCCTGCCTCTTCCCCCTCACCAGTGCTATTAATCCAAAGAACAYGACACATTCATCTTTCCACAGGTGCACTATCTACAGAACTTAATGCTGATTGTTCCCTGGTGCACATGACAGAGGAGAACAAGAGGATTAGTGCTAATCAATGATTTGCATGCTTTATTGGGTTACTTGCTCACAAGATTATGATTAAGCGGCAGCATGTTTCTCTATCTAAAACTTTGGGAGTTATTAATTTTCTCACTTATGGCCCTGCATTAGGATACATTTATCTACACATTTTCCGGGAATGTCCCAGTTGAATGATATGTTCTGCATAAGATGTAATAGCTTGTAGGTCCACATCATCAGCAGTAACTTGAAATAATCCTCTTCTGTATGATACTATCAGTCTCTTTAATCACTTTGGAGGAACTTAGGGCAACTCTTCTTCGTAATGGTATTTAAGTTCATTAAATGTGGGCATTTGCTCATGAGCTATGTTACTCTGGATCTTTTGAAGGGGATTTCTGTGGAAAGGCYACAAACAATATCTTACCTGCTGTAGATAGCTCTTTAAAAAAAACTCAAAACTAAGTCAGTGAATGGAAAACAACAGCTAACCTAAGTAGAGCCCAGACTCAAGTTGATATTTGTTGTTTTAAAGCAACTTAAAGGGGCAATATCATGTAAAATCAACTTTTTTGAGTTTTTTTATCACGTTATAATGTTATACTCTCACAAAAAACACGCCCAAAGCCTTGCTCTGACTCATTCATGCATGTTTGAGAAATCCTGCAGCGTTTTTAGGCAGCCATGCTGAGGAGCAAAACGACAGGTGGGGACTAGAAATGCCTTTTGGTACCAGAAACACCCCTGGGACGTGTCTTTAAGCCGAACTTCCTCATGGCAGAGCGCACCCTCTCCCCAACTCCCCCCACAACCTGCCCATGACTCCTGCAGGCTCTCGGGTGAAATTGAAAGTGAAACTTACTGTCTGCTGCTCTCAATATTAGTTCTCACTCAGTGAAGCTCTTTTCAGATTGAAAACACCGAACGGAACAGAACAGAAGCAGAAGGAGGTTCTTAAAGAGACAGAGGCCAATTTCAAGGCATTTAGAAGAGGAAGTGGTGAGAAGATAAGTTTATTTCCAATTTAAACATAAAAACAGCATTTTAATAACAACTAAAGGTGACATAGATACTTTATTATGG
>NW_013952416.1:2301064-2309074 GCF_001266775.1 Austrofundulus limnaeus | reverse complement strand
CACACACACACACCGAATGGGACGGAACAGTAGCAGAAGGTGGTTCTTAAAGAGACAGACCAATTTCAAGGTGTTTAGAAGAGGAAGTGATGAGAAGATAAGTTTATTTTCAATTTAAACATAAAAACAGCATTTTAATAACAACTAAAGGTGACATAGATACTTTATTATGGTATAATATTTAAATATATGCTTGAGAAACACATAATATAGGCCCTTTGAGTGTATTCACAACAGCCCTATCCGCATTAATCAAACTCTAGTTTGTTTACCCAGAAAGTCCAATTGACTTGGGGAGGTGTGAATGCATAACTGAACTCTGATATGGAACAAAAAAAAAGCAAACTCTGGTCACCTTGGCTTGGTTGAAGTGAACTCTGGTGRGGTTTGAATGCATGTGTAAATGCCGAGTGGACYGGAGACCGCTCTAATGCAGGAAGTGGACTACAGCGCAGGATATTCTGTGTAATAACAGTAATAAAGTTGCTTATATACCTTGCTTAATGTCTGTATAAGGTCGACATCCCTACGATAATATGCCCCACCTCAGTGCACGCCGCGTCATACGGAGCCGGAGTCAAAGGGTTTGGTTCGTTTGACACAGTGCAGTGTGAAAGTGAACTGCACCAGCTGAGAATATGAGGTGTTGCAATTTTGCAGCCTGGCAAAAATAAAAATAAAAAACAGCCCCTTGTTCTTTGCTTCGTACAAAGTGTCTGGACTCTCAGCTGTTGAGAAGCAGTTGCCTGCTGGAGGCGTGGACTCTGTGGAAATTTTAAAACGATTGGACCTGGTTTTACCCAATCGCTAACGTTTGGCCGTGAGTATGCAGTGTGCCAGCTTGACAGTGAAGGAAGCTAAGCTAAGAAGCTAACTGTAAATTGTGTGTGCTGTAAACAACCATCTCCTACTGAGARGAGAGAAGAACCATACCAACTTTATTTGTAAAGCACTTTAAACACTGACAGGACCAAAGTGCTGCACACAGTCATAAAATACAATACAATCATAAAATCGAAAAATAAAAGTAGTAATCAAATAAAACACAGATAAAAACCACAACAAAACAAAGTCACAAATCAAACTTCCCCAAATATGACGAAAGCCAAAGAAAAAAGATGGGTCTTAAGAAGTGATTTAAAAACATCAAGGGAAGAGGCCTGTCTAATATCCAAAGGAAGGTCATTCCATAGTTTGGGAGCTGGAACCAGGAAGGAGGAGACGGCTGTAAATGAGTGCTGCAGGCTTTGTGAGACAAATTTAATTGAAGTTGGAAGCCTTGTCAACACGGACTGGCTTCATTCACTTCCTCTGCCATTTATCAAACTACAGGCAGACTAAAACGGCGCAGAAATTCGACGTCGGTCACAACTCCTCCTTCTGTTTGCTGATTGGCCCGGTTGAAATTCTGCCAGGGAAGTCCATGTCAATGGGACAAAGCCCCGACGGAGCAGAAAAGGGAGGTTAGAATCATGCAGAACTGTGTAGGAAGGCAAGGGCARGYTAGCAATCTGGATCTCCAATCGAATCAAGTCTACTGGGTGTGAAAACACACTAAATCTTCAAAATGTTACTAAAGTTGTTTTACAACAGCAGCAATCCACYTTGGTCTCAGCCCTGCTCAGACTATTGTTGGCTCATTATTCTGGTCCAAAAACTATTTTTTTCTCAGGTAAGATATGGATTGTTTATAACTGTTCAATGGAAATCGTCTAGTTTTTCTACAAACTGTGTCTTCAAAGTGGATTATTTATTGTAAGACAGTCATGTATAGAGTGGGTATTTGTTCACTGGATGTTGTGTTTTTATCTCAAGCTAAGGCTTGGTCACGACCAGATCCGTTTAAAAAAATACACCCTTAGAAATGGCTAAAAGATATTGTTTTGTTTCTTCCCCTGACAGTAAATTCCTGCTTTAAAAACAATTTGAATATCCACTTCCTTTGCTGTGCTTCAGCAGTTACCTGATTATGTCAGTTTAATTGTCTGCATCCTTGAAAGCTGGAAAGCGCCATGACAGCACGTGGGAGAGTTTCTTTTTGTCTCCGTTTATTGGTTCTGATTAGAAATGGCAGATCTTCTCTGCTTTTGGAAACCTGCTATTAAAACCTGAAGTTCAGGCGTGTGAAATTGTTTTGTGTCCGTGCCGCCCGCCTCTCAAGTGGTTGGATGGGTACCACTGATAATGATGAGTCAGTGTCTCCATCCGCTCGTGTGCGTCACTCCAGACTCTGAAAGAAACGAGAGAGGACTCTGATTAGTGTCAAACTGTGGTCTGCTGATTGAAGGGTTTTAAATGATAAGTGTGACAATTATATGGAAGCGCCCAAAGACGGTGTTCAGGTTTCTGAACCCACACTCAGTCTATTAGAAATAAACATCCATTACAGACAAGTTATTCAACCTAAACTTAACATAATTACACGTTACTAAAAGTTGTCATATGTCATAAAAATTGCAGAAATGCTTGATGCAAACTATTTCATGGAAAATAGGAAAATTAATTTCAAGAAAATGATTTTTTTTCTGAAACATTACACTTCAGCATTTGATTTGCATAATTTCCAGGTTCTTAAGAGACAAAACAAAGTTCATGTCTGGCATTTATTCATGTACGTGTTCATTTATAATGAGACCGAGCCTCAAAAAGCACAAGAAATGATCAAGTTTTAAAATTTAAACATGATGTTGTTTTGTAAAATGCTGGGGGGAAAAAAGTAAAAGCCTGGGCTGCCTTCTGGGCCAGTTCTAGCAGTTTTGATTGATCTTTAAAAATAAAATCTTGTGATATCTTGATCTCATGATCTGTTAGCGCTTGGAGTATGTGTTTTTAGCTCACTCTCAGCTAATACCACACCAAATTTAGCTTAACCCCTTAACCGTAACCCTTAAATTCCTTAAAAGCCTTTCAACATTTTTTTATATTTTGTAAGGGTATCAAGCTAAAGGTAAGAACCGGTGGAAGTTGTCTGACAGAGTTCACCAAAAAAGTAATAAAATAAAATTAAAATTAAATTAAAAATAGAATAAAAAGCCCCCAGTAGCATCTGGAAACATTTCAGGGAAGAAATAACACTGTTTTTGCCCACTGGTTGTTTCTGAAGATCAGGTGGCCATCTTGAATTGGTTTGAGTTCAAAAATCAATCAGATGCAGCCAACCACATCTGAAAGTTTCATTAAAATATAGCCATTGATTCAGGAGATGTTTTGCTAACAGTGCAGACAAACACAGGCGAAGGCAAAAACRTTATTGCTCTACCTTTGGCTTTAGTAGTGGGTACTGAAGGTGAGTCAGATTCAGTGTGATGTAATGTAATCAGCTTTTTTTTTGTAATTGTCTTGTTCTGAGTTACAGTTTGTAAAATGAAAATAAGTGCCTGACTCAGCAAACCTTGTCCCAACAATCAGCAGTCATGAACTGAGCAACTTTCTTTCACTCCGAGAATTCAAATAACTGCTCACAAAGTGGAGTACCAAAGATAAAGTACTCACAGGTTACTATTCTCATTTTTCCCCCTCTGTAAAGAAATGATGGGGCCAATAATGAATAAATTAGGGACGCTGAGTTCTGAAAAATCACAAAACCTTTCTAAAAGTTTCACTTTTATTATTCATAGGATGACAAACCCCACACATTAATGTAAACGACCTTCAGGAAGATTCAGCTGCAGAGTTCTTTCTTTTTTTTTTTTAGCTTCTGTGTAATCCCACTTGTGCAAAATGACTTTCAGAATAGTATTTTGAAAAACTTTAAATGTGTTCTCATCACTAAATTCTGCATCAGACATTTGCAAATGAAAATCCAACGTGTGAACAAGTCTTCAAACAAGCTCTCTGGAGAGAATGCATTAAAACATTATTTTTTGGCTTCAGAAAGCAAACATACATTAAAACAATCTAAAATTAAAGGTTCACATTGAAATGTCATTAAGAGTGGTCAAAAAACAAATTGCAAACAATCTGCAAATCTGCTTTTTATACTGATAAAAAAAACTCATAAGTGAAAGTGAAGAAAGGATGCCAGTTACCACACGTTTATTTACCTGTGTGAAAACAAAGTGACAACAATGGCAGATTTAGCCAAACATTGTGTTTACAMTGAGTGCATAYCCACTTTTCAGAATTGCATAAAAATAAAAATTGAAAACTGTTTAAGTAAACTTTTTTAAGCTGCACCGTCAGAGTTTTCAACAAATACCTTTAATTCCCCTTCAAGGAAACAAAATATCAGTAAAACCTGGAAGCAAACATCTCTGTCAACAGAATCAGCTGAAGATAAAGAGAAAATTGCTTCCATTGCAGGAATTGAACCTAAACTTTCTTTAAATTTTACAATAAAGAAAATAAAACGTTTTAAGTTGAAGGTCTAYAACTGTGGAAATACTCCTGACCTCACATTTCAAATGAACAGTGTCTTCAGGGTCTGCAGCTGAAACATCTTACAGAACTGGATACTTAAAAAAAACTTGCAGAAAATCTCTGCAGACCCAAACAGGAACACTTTTGGTGGATCTGAAACGTGTTTACAAGCTGTATTCCTTGCCAGAGGGGGTGTACTGACCAAGGAGGATGCCCAAACATTTGTTTCAGGCACTTTTAAAAAAATGATATTTCATATTAAATATAAATATTTAATGGATGTGTCTTCTTTAACACTTTATTTCTTTTTGAAATATTATTTTCCACCTGTGAAGCTCACTGAATATTGAAAACGTTAACAGGTTCCTTTTATTATTAGTCATATTTTTGAGTCATTAATGGGGACAGAAATKGGAATAAATCGAAACTCTTCCTTAATTTACTTTTCGCTTCAGAGTTTTACAGTTCATACGATCCGTCAAGCGGCGGTGGGAGCAGCTAATTCTAATCCCAGGTCTTCCTCCGGCAGTAACGCGGCTCTGTTTTCACCTTGTTCTCGTGCAGCACAGACTTCATAATAGTTGCAGTGCAATCATATTACTGTCAAAAAGTTCCTCCCTTTTATCACTGCAGCGTGAGTCATCTCAGAACATGATTAAACACTTCAAGTTGACGCTTTGAGCTGGAGAGTTGCTTTTTGATAAAGTAAAATAGGTCTGTCTCAAAAMATAAAAAAACAAGTCAAGAACTTCAAGTAACTTTGATTTGCTTTTGTCAGAGTTTGGATCTAAATTTCTTTTTCTGTGATCAAACTTTACGAGCAAAGTTTGGTGTCTACTTATCTCGACTGCATCAAAAAGTGATGCCTGAAGGGGATGTTTCTCCTGTAATTACAGTTYATTTGACAGCTTTGCAGTCAAAATGCATTTGGTGCTCACTGTAAAGGGGTTCTCTTTTTTGGCTCCAGATTTAAGTGATGGATGAAATGGCACACTTTACTGATCATTGGGAAAAAAAATGCAGAGGGTCTTAGTGACCCATGGGATTGCTTGTTTCCAACTGGCTGCTGATGCCGATAAACTGTGGATCTGTTCCTGACTAGAAACCAATCATATCTGTCTCCTCTGCCGCTCCGCTTTTCAAGGTTGCTGGCTTTTTTTAAWAAAAGCAAGGTGCCTAATTTTTGTGTTTTCAAGTGCCAGAAGAGGCGCTTCAGACATATAAATGCAGACATGAATGCACCACTTCAACCGACTTTTGATGACGTGTGCAAAAAGGATTTAAAAAGTCAACAGATGCAATTTTTTTAAATCATCCACATTTATTCAGAACAAGAGTGAGGTGTCATTAAAAGCTAAAAATACACCCTTTTCATATAAACTACAAAAAAAGTGTTAAGAGCTCTTCAGTGTGGAAGCTTTACTTTGCATGCTGATGAGACAACTGACAGCGCCATCAAAAACAGAGAAATTGGCCATTATCCTCACTCCTGTCCTTGTTTTTGTCGCTACATGATGAGAAATTCATTAAACGGGCGCTCCAGATTTGAGTGTCTTCTCCAATAACAGTTTCAGGCTGTCAGAGTTACGTCGTCCTCGAAATAAGGGTGCAAACGGATGGAATTTCCAGGTGAAGGGGGGGAAAAAAGCGAAATCATGAAGTAAATCTGACTTAATCCCTGAAATGTTTGAAAAATAATTACTGATAAGAAGTAGCCATAACAGAAAGTCGATAAGGCCAGTATCTACAAAGACATCAACCTTTTATCAGAGGTATAATAAAAGTTTAAAAAGATCCTCTTATCGGTTATTTAGTGTTTAATGGTGCTCAGCACAGTGTGAGGAATAAAAAGACAGCGGATTGGCGACTTGTTCTTGGCAGAGCAGAGAGATGAGGAAGCTTGTCTGTGTGTATGAGTGGCTCTTAGTAAAAAATAAAAGACAATTTCTTGAGAAGAGCAGAGGCAAATCAAATATCATTGTTTAAAAGTAAAGAAGTTTCACACCTGTACTCAAGCTGACATCTATTAATTATAATTACGTAATCTAGTTAATACAAGTTCTGTTTGGCATAAAATTGCACTTTAACAATGTTTTTGTGATCAAGACATTTTTAACTCGAGTTTTGTTTTTTTGTTTTTTCTTGAGTAAAACTTTAATTTCATCAGAACTTCACATTAAAGCTTGTTAAATTTCCTCTTTTGGTTGTTCCCTTTCCAGCAGTTGCCACAGCAAATCATCCTCCTCTATCTCGTCCATTTRTGCATCTCCTCTCTGGCCTTCTTCTTTGTCTTTTTCCTRGCAGCWKCATCTCTAACATCCTTCGACCGTAACAAAACCAAGCTACGTGGAGGTACAAGTCAGTGTATGTCTCRTGCCAGTCTCAAGCTCAAGCAAACTGTGAGGGTTGTGACAGGAAGGGCGTCCAACGTTAACAGCCCCTTATGCTGGGAGAGGCTGATATTTGGATTTTCTTTTCATTAGATGTTTGTTTAAAAAACTACTTGTAGTTTTATACTGTATGTATTATGTAATTTTTTTTAATGTTGACATGTATTAAAGTTAAATATATCTGAGTAAGCTATTAAATGTTTGAGTTTGCAGTTGGATGTTTTTATGTTAAAGTAGAGACTCTGAATAACAGGGTGACAGTTATGATGAGCAGATAAGATGAGATGTGCATTGGAACTGGAACATGAGGTGCACTCACAGGAAGCTTAGATGGCAGCAAAAATAATAGTTGACTAATGGAGTAATTGAAAAAAAATAATCGCAGTTTAGKCGAGTCGCAGCCCTAATGTTAACCRCTTCTGCCAAAACGCACGTGCACCGTACCGGACCGGTCTAAGCTAATAAATAATCACTTTCAGCTGGCAGAGATTTTGCTCCTGTTAGTTTTGCAAACTTTTAGCTGACACAAGAAAGTACGGTGAACAACGAGGGAACAGCACGTACTAAAGTAAAAGTTTGCAGCTTTTGTGAGAATGGCAAAAGAGCCCGATGATGCGCAGACCTAATCTTTGCCTAAGGTGGCAACGTTATCCAAAAAAGGAAAGAATAATCCAGTGTTCATGGTGCAGAGATATGGCCAAACTTATCAAGGAGCCTTCGGCAATCGAGCCAGGAGGAAAACAGACGAACAACAGAAGAAGTCAAATAAACCAGAACACGTGGGAACAAGCCAAATAAACTGAACAGGAAGACAAAAACAAACAAAGCCATGATAAAATGGGAAAACTACTGTAGACCAAACACTGCGGACATGAGAATCCAAAAGACAAAACTTCAACATGAAATCTACACCGACAGAATTTTCAACTTCAAACCTTCTCCCTCACGTCGCCTTTCGTTTTAAACAAGCTGGATTTTACAGCTTCTGCATGGACTAAAGCAGGGGTATTCAATTAAAATTTAAACAGGTCCAGTCAGAGAAAATTTCTTAAGACCAAGGTCCATAAGATCATAATGTTTTACTATTTGGAATTATATATATTTAAGTAGTAGTTGTATCAACATCTGCACAAACTGATTTGCATATAAAATTAAATGAACTCAGTCTAATTCAAATAGTTTTTCAATGTTTATTGTCACATGAAAAGATGAACGTGAAATTCTAAAGTCTGATGTTTTATGTTCTCTTACAGAGTAAAAG
>NW_013952416.1:2297890-2300990 GCF_001266775.1 Austrofundulus limnaeus | reverse complement strand
CATCTCAACTATCAGTTTTCTCCATCCTTTCTCACCCGCCTGTATATTTCCTTCTCTTTTCCTGTTTTTCTCCCCTTCTCCATCCTTTCCTCTGTCTCAAAACGCTTCAGAATGCACAGCAACACTTCTCAATAYCCCTTGACTTGCATCCACCATAGACTTTGCACGTAAACCCGATGCCCCWGACACTCAAATCTTGTTAGGTCCGAACGCAGCATTACATGCGCTCATTTCAGTTTTGAGTGGTGATCTTTGTTTTGGCATTATGTGCGGGTTCGCATGAGACACCATTCCGGTCCGGATCCGGACCCAGGTCCGCCTATTAGGGACCCCTGGCCTAAAGGAAACAAGGTGTTGAGAAAACAAACATTTTATGTTAAAAAAATCTTTAGGTGGAAGGGTTTGTGGGTCGGTACATAATAATACATAAACCTTTGAGACACTCGGAGTCTGTTGTAATTCTTACAGACTCTGATAAAAGTGGAATTTTCAGAATCTCCATGTAATAGGTGGAAGACAAAACCTCAAACAAAAGTTTCAGAAAAAAATCTACCGTTTTTAGCTTTGTCTGCAGCATTTTGCACTCTATTGAATTATCCCTCAGAGGTGTTCTTGTAATTTTTTGCAGGCTGTATGGAAGCGAGCAGGTCAGACTGGAGGATTATCTGTTTCTGAGTCGGCTGTACGGCAGCTGTTACACACGGGATTTATTTATTTCATTTTTTTATAAAGGCTACCATTCCGGATCTTGGCTGTAGGGGTGTTTGTTGTTACATTTTAGCTCCACTTCACAATCCGTGGATGTCAATGGTAATTAGCTGAATGGCATTCTCTGAACTGTCACAGCCTCATTTCAGCACATCTRCTGGGCCACAGGTTTAACTGTAACCAGGCAGCCGTAAAGACCGAGTTTTTGTTTGATGCAGACGGTGATAATCACGCTGTCAGCCGTTTGATGGACGTTTGGCAGAGTACCTGTGTCTGCGCTGTGTGATCAGACGGAATATAAAGAAGAGTGTAAAATAATCCACACACTTCGTCCCTTCTGGTTCCAGTGTCTCCTTTCGACCCCGCTTTTCTTTGTCATCCTCTGTCTCTCCCTGCTGGTGGCTGATTATTATTGGGTAGCAAAAGCTGACATTCTTTCCCCGAGAACACTGGGAACATATTATTAGGTTGCATATCTGAATGTTAATCAGCAAGGCGCACGTCTCRTTTCAGGTCCACGGTTTCATTGGCAATGTGAAATTATGCGTTGCAATTCAGAAAAACAGCCTTTCCCGTCATGGCCACAGTCACATCGTGTCTCAGTATCAGAGGTTCCATCATAACCTTCCAGTTTTACCCTTCGCTAAAGTAAAACAAACAAAAGGGAAATCTAAACCCATATTCAGCGCCTCAGATTACAATTTGTTCTCCAAAAAAATAATAGACTTTCATCAAGAGTTGTATGGGTGCCCCGAAGGTCCACGCGCCTTGTTGGATTACCTGATAGCCTGATCTGTATCAGATTCCTATTCCAAAAGATTATCTGCAGGAGGATTTACCTTTGATTCAAAGACACTTTGTGGTGCCTTTTTGATAAATTTCATGCAGCAGAAATGTCATTACACTTAAAAGTTTTGGCTCTGTGATAAATTTGGCCACATTTTTGCACCAACATGAACACTGGGTTATTCTTTCCTCTTTGGATGATGTCGCCACCTTTAGGCAAAGATTAGGTTTGTGCATCATCAGTTCAAGCTTGAGTCAGAACGACTCTAATTTTTGAAGATCAAATGGTTTAGAACAGGGGTGTCAAACTAATTTTCAACGAGGGCCACATGAGCGTCATGGTGGCCCTCGAAGGGCAACTTGTAATGAACTTTGACGTTTCATGTTTGACTTTGACTAAACAGCGTTTTAACGTGTCCTCTTTTAAACACTGAGAAGAACTAAGTGTATGACTGACTAAATCTGAAATAAATACAGAACTACTGTATTATTTAGTTTATGGTTGATGACGACTTTAAGCAGCTTATTTTCAGATATTAATACTGTGCTATCCAACTAAATTGCTCAGTTACTTAAAGCCAATAGCTCAGGGACAGGAATTTATAAAAATTTTTATTTCATTTATTTTTATTAAAATTATTTTGTTGCATTTAATCATAAATTAAAAGTTTACCATTGATAAAAGAAACAAATTTCATGCTAAGTTAAAAAAAAAAGCACAAAAACATTTTTTGGGGGGGCCCTGGCGGGCCTCACAGGAGTCACCCGCGGGCCAAGTTTGGCCCGTGGGCCTTGTGTTTGACACACGTGGTTTAGAAAACAAGTCATTTCTAAGCAGGTGCATTAAATTAACATGGAACATGGCAACAGTTGCTGGTGTGAAACCTTTAGAATTAACTCCACAGCTTGTGTTTGTTCTGCATGTTCCTGTGTTTTGATGACAGATTAGATTCTCTTTGGCACGGGAGACTTCAGTGTTTCACACCTTTTCTAAAGCTTTTTCCTGTTGTTCTTTGGAGACATTTTTTTAAATCTCTCTTCTACAAGATTTATGTTTTTCTTACTGAAATCTCTTGGACCAAAGTGGMAAACTTGGCGATGGCATAGTTTTCATTTTTCACTTTTCTTTCATGAACACGGGGCGGCTGTGGTGGAGTGGTTAGGGGAGTCGTCCTGTAACTGATAGGTTGTCGGTTTGATCCCCCATTCCAGCTGTCTCACTTGTTGTGAGACACTTCACCCACCTTGCCTAGGGTCCAGTGGCGCCGCAGCCCCGCCTCTGTCAGCGCCCCTCAGGGCAGCTGCGGCTACAATGTACAGTAATTTGCCACCATCAGTGTGTGAATGACTGAAGCTTATGAATGTGGTTCCTGATTATTTGAACACTGAAAAGTTTACCCAATTTATTTGGACTTAGTTGACCTTGAATGCATGAGCAGACATTCTGGCTTTACTTGGAATGTTTAAAATCACACACCAAGACAAACAAGCAGAAAACCAGCTGAAATCAATAAAATCATGACCTGTAGACAATCGGTGGCTGCCTGGTGGGTCTTGGGTCCCTCTGGCCCTGTTGGGCCTTGGCCTGGTGGGGGTGGGGTGGGGG
>NW_013952416.1:2291292-2297648 GCF_001266775.1 Austrofundulus limnaeus | reverse complement strand
GGCCCTAGGGGCCCGGGCCTCTGTGTCCATGCCTGGATCCACTCTGGTCCGGTGGGTACCAGCGGGGCCTGTGAGTTCGCCACTGCTGGCCCCAGGGGTTGTTGTGTGTGGTCGCTGGTGGGGCTCTTCCGGTTCTCTCCGGTGGCCCTCTTTGGGGGGTGGGTGGACGGCCCTTCCGGCGCGGGTGTCTCTGGGGCTGCGCGCTTGGGGTCCCTCTTGGGGTCTTTGATGCTGGTCTCCCTTATGTCGGCTTCCGGCTTTGCGGGTCGGGTCTGTGGTCCCCCACAGTCACTTTGAAACATTCCACGGGAGAGATCCATGCATGCTCACAACTGCACACAAACAGGTGTTTACATCCTGGGTTTTCTATTCGGGCACTGACTGAATGGTATGTGCATATGTGTATGTACAGTATGTGTATGTGTATATATATATTTGAAAGTGTTTGGAAATGTAGTTATGGGTAATGTCTATATGTTCAAATTTATATATGTATATGGGTATGGTTTTCAACAAGGCTATAGTCATTATAATTACAGTATATAGATATGCATTTTTGTTGCTGTGGTTTTGTTATCTTTGTAGGTGTGGAGCCAAGAAGTCAGGTGTGCTGTCTTGTGTTTTCTCAACATATATTTCACATATTTTCTAATCTCTCTTTCACTCTATCTCATTACATTTCACTTTTTCTTTCTCCTTCTTCTTCTCCTATTAAAAAATAAAAAAGCCACGGGTGATGAAGAAGCTAAGATACTAATATTCAGATATTCAGTTCTGCTTTCTACTGAAGTGGCAAAAAAAGACAGTCCCAACAAAATGAACATTTCATTAAAAGAAACAGGCGTTCCTGCTTTAACGCCAAATCAAACATCCTAACAAGAAATTCCCATTTTTCTGCACTTTATTAGCAGTTGTTGAATTGTAATATAAAGAGAAGTATGTAACAGTTACACAAAGGGGCCAAAATTCAAAACTTGGTCCAAGCCAAGGGCTAATTTCTGTCAATATAAATTGAAGAAATGTTACATAACAAATTATTCTTATAGATACAAAATACCTTTTCCAAAATATGTTTTATGTAGCATTTAGAACATACATAACCTAACATGCAGTACAAAGAAAAAAATTAAATTTAAATTAGAAAGCCATCATTAGCATTCATTCAATTTTTCGTACCTTAAAGACCCAGATGAAAAAACATTATACTAAGTATACTAAATCTAAGTATATGTTAGTATACTTGAAGCGGCACTCATTAGTATACTGAAAGAGTGCTATTGGAACAACAAATTTAATACTAAATATACTTTATTTGTATTTAAGTTGTACAAAAGCTCAATTTTAAGTGTATTAAGTATACATTTAAATACTAAAATGGAACAACTTAAAATATACTTAGTACACTTTTAGTAGATATCTGTCTATACACTTAAAGTGTACTAAGTATATTTGACTTAAAACTCACTAAAAATCCAATTATTTAACTTGCAGAAAAACATTAAGTCAATTTTCTGTTGCTCTTGCCACACCAAAAAGAAAATTCACAGAAAAATTCTAACTAAACTTTTTTGCCTTGAATGTTGACCAGCTGTCAAATGAAGAATGCACTAAATATAGTAACAAAAAGAGTAGCCATAAAACTATTTTACATTTAAAGTATTACCTTTGGTGCCAAACAAAATGTTAACGAGGGCCAGACCTGGCCCGCAAGCCTTGAGTTTAACACGTGTATTATGAAGAAAAGGATGTTTTTAATTAGCGACCAGTTCTTTTTCCCTGTTGTCAACATTCTTCAAATAAAACTTCATTTAGTCTAAAGGATGACTTTTCCTGATGAATGTTTAATTTGGAACATTTTCCTTTTGTAAAAACAGCTGCAGTTGTAGAATCATTGTTGTGTTTGTGCAATAATGAGTGTGTCCAGTGCACACTTTGCAGATAAAACTTGCAACTGAAAGTTCATTTTGATTTCCAGCATGTTGTCACAGATCTTAGAGGAAAAGCGGTTCCTGCACGGTCCTCAGAGACTACTTATTCTGCTTGTGCTGACGTCTAAGTAATCATCCTTGCATATGTGTGTGCATGCGTGCTTTTCTACAAGTTGCATGCTAATATTCCCCTCTTTTCTTCGTACCTTTCTCTCTCTCTCTCACCCTCCGTTTTGATTATCTTTCTTCCTGTTCCTCTGTGCTGCTGTCGTTTATTCCGAAGCCTTTTGATAGCAGAACTGTTAATTCTCCACGCGCCCCGTGGCCACCCACCTGCCAGCAAATTGTGCATGACGTGTGTGGATGATCTTCCTCACCGCGATGCACCCTGGAAACTAAAACCAAGTCATCTTTGTGCTTTTATCCCGCGCAATTAGCAACCATAAGTTGTTCCTCTGATTACAATGTCTAAAAGAATTCATTATCACACTTTGAACTCTACCTTCTCCATCTGCAGACAGGTGGGGAAAAAATGAAAAGGGTTTTGACAGTGTGTTGCAAAGAGAGGTTAGAAGGCAGAGGAAGTTGTTAGGGGTGGTAGATGGGGGGGATGATCGTTGGCAGTTAGGTGTGATTGTGGGGTAAGAGTTGAATGGAAGAAGAAGAGCAGGTCTGAGATGAGGGGAGGCAATCTCAGAAGTGAATTCATTAAAAGCTTGAGTGCTTTGATGAAAGTTGTCACAAGCTATGAAATACATAACAATGAACAGCTTGGCAGCTGCGGCTCTTTGTTCTGTTCGAACAGATTCATAAACAAGAAAAGATGGGTGTTAATGGTGTTATTTTGTTCTACGTCTTGTTTGAGTGATACGGATTTTGTATTCCCGCTGAGCGACTTTTGATTTTTCATTTTGATTTTTTGAAGTGCTGTTGACCTTCTGCTGCAACTTTAAGCAACATAAGAATGTTTTGATGATTACAACTAAATTGGATTTCCTTTATCTACTCTCTTTTTTTTCCCCACAGAAAACCACAGGAACCCACCACCCCCAATAGTTTGTTTCTGTCTGCTTTTATAACTTGTTATGATGCAGGGATCCCTGTGACATATACATAATGTTTCCTCTCTTCTTATGGACCATGATCCTGTTTTTTAGATGTCCATTTTTCCCTACATTAACATTCTCCTTTGATACAAAAATAAAACACTCAGACTCAGTTAAAGGTTAACAGCAGTTRGTCTTGATATTAAAGAATAATCAGGGAACCAAACATTTGAGAACAATATTTTAGTCTACACACAGATGAGCTTTTTCTTTTTTTGTTTCATATGTTTAATCTTCTGAGTGGCTTTATTACTGTGCAAAAATCTTGAACCACCTTCATTTATTCATTTATTTTTAGTTCAGAGCTTTTGTATTTCATGCAATATTGTGAAGTTTTGCAAAACGTGTTGGCACTCAGATCAGACCGAAGCTCAGTTTCAGTGAAACTGACTGAATTATAGCCATTTCATGTTGGTTGAAGCTGATCAACTGAGGTGGCCATCTTGATTTGTTCACTGGGTTTCTCTTTGTCTATGTTAAGGATAATGAAAATTTCAACGACTATCTCAGATAAAATTTGGGTTAAAGTCTGGTTTTCAGTGTTTTACCTTCATAAAATGCTAACTTGATGTTTTATTAATCCCAATAATTTACTAAAAGGCTCTTCAAATGAGTGGAAAATGTATAGTTTTGAGTAGATCTTTTACTAAATTTGGAGGAGTATACCCCTGGACCCCTCTAAAATTGTTTCACTCCACAGCTGCTCATTAACATGAACAGTAAGGGTGCAACATTACAGAAAATTCACGGTTCGGTTCGGTTCGATACTTTAGTCTCACAGTTCGATATTTTTTCGATACAAAAAAGAGAACTGTCCATGTCCCTTTTAACTTGTAATTTATTTATATTAATTATGAACATTTGTTTAACCTCAAAAGTACAGTTTTTAAATTAAATGTTGCTGAAACAGCAAGTTTCTCAGTGGATCTGTGCTCGACAATGTAGCCTAGGTGGAGTAGTCGAACACAGATCCACTGATCCTTTAACACAGAGCATCTTCAGAAGACAAGTTGATAAAGTAAATTTTAAAAATATGTATTGTTCGATACAAGTGTGTATTGAACCTAAAGCACTGTTCGATACGGGTACATGTATTGTTGCACCCCTAATGAACAGGTGTTCCTCATTGCTGTCATTAAATTTTAGCAGGAATGATGCAGACTTCTGGTGTTCTGTTTCAAATGAGTAATGTTGCTAATTATTTTGATTGGACAAAAAAATAATGTCAAAGACAAAACTTTTTAATTTGGTATGTGATTATATATCAGTTGTATGTTAATTAGGGCCACTGAAATAAAAGAAATGGTAATTCTGACTTTAATCTCAGAATTCTGAGAAAAAAGTCGATCATTATTAGTTTTTTTCCATTGGCCCTAATCCTCTTTCGTAAAATTGGCAGTGAGATTGCAAAGGGGGCACAAACTGGCTAGGGCTGTCCCTGTTTAGATGTTAAGCCAATGATAGCTTTTTGAGAGTTTTAAATCTGTCCATTGGTTGATACTTTSCTCATGCTAAAGTCAAATGAACACTCAAACACGCACTAGCAAATATAACAACTCTCGTCTTCAGCAGTGGGCAATAAGAAGAGCAGGTTTAAATTTTTTTAATCATCTTTCTGTGTGGTTCATGAAAATCTAGAACGTTGTTATTGATATTAAACTGCGTCTCTTTTGAAGAAGTGGGTGTCAACAGGAAGTGAAATTTTCTGCCATCGTTCTTTGTGTGGAGTGGAAATAACCGTCTGCCATGCTTTCCCTTAAATATACCGACATAAACCAGGGCTCAGATGCACATACACCCACTCAGTGGATACAAATACACTCAAATCCTGAACCGACAACGTCTAATACATTGTTATGGTCAAATTTGGCAGCATGTGGGCTGCAGCAGGAAGCAGCAGTGATTGGTAGGTAGATGGAATAATCCATTTGACACTGGGAGCTGTGGAAGTCTCTGCACACTAAATATGAATCGTACAGTCTGCTTCAAATCTCCCTCGAAGAAATTACATAAATGAAAGCCAGACAGTGGGAATAATTTGAATTGTCACCTAAATAGGGTAAAGTGTCGATTCCACCTGTGTTATGTCAGGTTACATGCAGATTAGAATATAAAACCAGCTCTTTTGTCTGTTTTACATGTCTGATCAACTTGAACCACACCACACACTAAAATTTCCTATTTTCTCATGATGGCTTTGTCAAATCTAAAAAAATAATCTGCAATTCAAATCCTAAATTTAAGTAAACTCAATTTTAAAAGAACMATAAAACTTGTTTGTTCAAAATTAGAATAAGCATGTATTCTTTTATTTGCTGGTCATAGACTGTTGTAATATGTGTTATTTTTTCTCAGCCTTGAGGCAAGGTATAATTTCTAATTGCGTGTTTTGCTCAAAGGCCAACAATATTCATTTCAGCAGGCACATGCTTGGGAAGAGAAACAATACATCACTCCAGGATCTGAGATGACTTTCTGAAGGATATTAGTTGAACTGGCCTTTTCTGCTGTACCCTAAATGCATCAGTTCTCCCCTGGGACTTTCCTGAGACAATAATCCTTTGTTCTATTTGAGGATTCAGACAAAATTGCCAGAATGACAGCTCCATGCGACTCACACCGCAGGTTTATTAAAGTTGAAATAAAGAGCCACTGTTCTCAGGTAATAAATATGGGCAGCTTGACAGAAAAGCTGCCTCAATATGTTTATTTCATAAGGCCTTTAACTTGTTCTGTTATAGCTCTAACTGCTGTGAAAGTCATTTGAAGTTTCCATGAAATATGTAAATGGGATATAACTGGTCAAGCTTCATGTTTTTAGGAAAGTATTGGTTCCCAATGGGTTGAATTGAAGAAAAAAAATGGAGGAGATTTATGAGGTGGATATAGATGAATGTGCTTTTTCTTTTTCATACTCAGCAGTTAGATGAACCAAAGTCACACAACACAGTAAACAACAAACCTAAAAGAACACTGCAGTAAAACTACTGACTGGGAAAACTGGTTTCAGAGCATGTCTTTACTGTTCTAAATTTAAAACTAAGCTTGAATTCTGAAGCTTTACAAGTKCAGAATGGAATAAAAAAAGAATAATTAACCAGGGGCCTCATTTATAAAGAATTGCGTAGAATTCATACTATAATTTTACATATGGCCAAAAGGTGAAAATGGCGTACGCCCCCCGAAAAAAATCAGATTTATAAAACTAAAGGCACGTACACTTTCAATCAGTTTTCCATTATAGACCATGGCTGCACCTGAGTTTGCGCATAAGGTTCCGCCTGTACAGGACCCACAGGAGAACTGAAGGAGAGAGTACTTC
>NW_013952416.1:2286644-2291239 GCF_001266775.1 Austrofundulus limnaeus | reverse complement strand
AGGTCTAAATATTAATCAGACATTTATAATATTATTTTACACTGTGTAGGTCTAAATATTAATCAGAGGACAAAGCAGCTGTAATATTTAACAGTTTGTGTTAGATTGTAACATGATTCAACGGTGCTACACTCCGTATATATGCTGCAAAAGCTAATATCTGTGAACAAGTTCAATAAATAACAGTGATTACATCGACTTTACAAGATTATTTTAATTTTAAACGGTTACATTATGTTCTGCTCAGATCACATTGAGCTAAATAAGATCAAATCTGCTGACTTGTGTTGTAAAATGAGACGTTTTCCTCTTTATCTTCTGTTAATAAATCCATAACACAAACAGCTTTTCTGACATTATTTAAAACATTAGATTGTATAAACTGTAAAATAATAATAATTGGGTTAATATTAATATTAATAGTTTTAATGATTTTTACATCGTCAGTCATTTTTTTCTGCTCTGTTGTCAACATGTACAGTAATGGGAAATCCAGAGTCTTGCCTGTTTAGCRTTAGCCGTTAGCTTCACCAGCCGATCACACGGTCACGTGGTTTTTGCGCACTCCAGTCCTATAGAACCTCTTTGGGGCCAATCAAATTTCAACGCCCCTGCGGCCCCGCCCCTAGAACCACCCTCGAGTCCACCCCATCCAGCATGGCATCGCGCTCTTCCCACAGTGATCAATCTTCAAGCGTGCGTGACGCCTCGGTTCAGCACACCTCATTGAGTGTGATGTAATGAGGCAGGTCAGAGTGGAAACAGGTGTGGTGATCACAGACGCAGGATAGGTAAGGACAATGCTCAGAGGAGGAGCTGCTCTCATCATTATCCTCACCTTGACATCTGGCCACTGGGTGATTGTTACAGTCAAGCTTTTCTTCTGGTGTTTTAGCCAGAAACCTTTTCTATCAAAAACAGGCAGAAAAACAGTAGAGGAACTACAGACAAAAAGTATTTTCACAGCACAGCATCTGTTTTAGCCCACTGGAAACACACTGAGAAGGTGACCACAGGTGAGTTGTACCCCTCGTTGCTTTTACAAATGCAGCTCAGCAACCTCAGGCAACGAGTGTGTCTTCCAATGATAAAACTTTCATTGTTTTTTATTCAGCTCCCGCTGCTGTGTTTGACACACCTATTACCTGAATTTCATCAGCTGCCAGCTCCTCTTACAGGACTCAGGGACACAGTGTACGTAAACACGTTTAAGAATATTTGGTGGAACATTAAATGAACTGCTTCAGGCTACAGTACCTGCAGGTTATCATTCCTTTTGTTTGTCATTGGAAAAGTGAAATATAATTTCACCTGTCTCTTCAAATGTTACGACAACCCAGTGATTTTTTTCAGCACGTCTAAGAAATAATAATAATAATAATAATAATAATAATAATAATAATAATAATAATAATAAAATTATCTTAATAATTTGTGTCTATTCCATAATACAGTGCCTCTGCTGTTGGTATGAAATTTGTTCAGACAGAACATTT
This sequence comes from Austrofundulus limnaeus, assembly GCF_001266775.1. NCBI lineage: Eukaryota > Metazoa > Chordata > Actinopteri > Cyprinodontiformes > Rivulidae > Austrofundulus > Austrofundulus limnaeus. Next base: position 2,289,743 of record NW_013952416.1, on the reverse strand, counting down.
TTTTTCCTGTGAGATGGGACAATGCAAATTTCATTCGAAATACGCAGATCAATATTGACTTTAGCCTTTCTTCATTTGTTTGTCGGCTGATCTGCACTCGTGAGYGGATTGAGCGGGTGCTTTATTGAAAAGGGGATTGGCATTGCTCTGAGCGCTTTGGGGGTGAGGATGGGGAGTGGGGGGGAGCGTGGCGAGAAGATGAAAGGAGGGAGAGCAGAAGCCCTAAAAGTCCAGTTATTCTGTTCTTATTTCTCGTCCTCCTTATTCAGTCTCAGGAGGCTGCCCGCGAYGTACAAAGACGCCTAGTCATCGCAGCTGATGGTAATTGGGAAGCTGACTCTGTYATTATCGTTATCACAGAGGCACTTTTTTTTTATAACTCACATTTTTTCTGATTGCTGAGTGCATGGCGGTGTTGTCAAAGTGTCACAGAGCTGTATTTTAAACAGAGTCCATGTRTCTGGGGTTGACCTTCACTGGAGGCATAAAGCATCTTTCCTTCCTGAGGTGATGAACGAGTTTGTTCACACTCTGTCTGGATGGATGCAGTTCCAGTCCACACGGCAACCTCCGCATGACAGATGGTGGCAAACAGTTGTACATCACAGGAAAAGCCTCCCATCACCTGGAGATACATGCGGTTCTGCTCGAATGACTCGGCACTGCTCAACAAACGAAGAAGCATTGAGCTACCTCTTTCTGTCAAACAAAGAAAAAAAACTAATTTAGCCAAAACGTTACGGCACACAAATAACCCTTGTAACGCTGATTGTAAATAGGATGGTCACGAGGGTCGTTTTCTCCCACTTTGCTGGCTCAGGTTTCATAAATTGAGCGTTTGGTGGCACTTTAAGAAACTTTCCTGTCAGCCACGCTAACAGAGCTCATTTGTCTCTCAAGTCTACTGAACCTGCGGTCATTTGTTAACGTTGATGCAATGTTCATTCTTACCCTGAATGAGTGCACATGAAACTTATGTTCTCTGACTAAAGCTAGGGTTTGCTTGTGCAAACTGTTCATCACTGCAGGCAGCGACATCGAAAAGTTCAGGAATCCTTGAGTAAAACTTACACTCTCATTAAGGTTTGGGTAAAAGAATAGTTCAATGAGATCTGTGCATTTGTCATGCAAAATCTACTTTATTATCTGTTAAATGCATTTTATTGTGTACTTGATGWCTCTAGGAGTGCTCTGTATATGTCTTTATATTCTGTTTGGGTTATTTTTTTCAACCCATTCAGTTTTCTCTATATGACATATTCTGAACTGTTACATCAAATTATTTGTGACAGAATTGCCAAATAAGGTTTAGATTTACCAACTACAATTTAATGGTCTTCCTTCTCCTTTGGCTCTGGGTCAGACTCTGGCTCCAACATGTAAGGCTGGATGGATGGACACGTCTGTTGACATCTTTTAATTCATTTGTAAAAAAAAATGTTTCTACACCACAAGATATTCGTAAACCTCTGGAGTGGAACACTTTGGAAGTTGGAGGGAGACAGCGTCAAAACGAGTTGATCTGAGACACACCTCAGAAAAGGGGTGACAGAGGGGCTTGTGGAGTTACAGTAAGGAGGAACTCAGATCAAAGCATTGTAGTTCCACTTTATATATAGACTCCTGAATGATTTAAATGTGAAAAACAAGGATTTAAAATCATGTCTGCTTTAAACTAAATWTCTGCTTTATCTTCGTGTTGATTTGCACAATCACCGACAAACAGATTAAAAAAACTTCAAAATATTATCATCTGGTTGTATAAAATCAAAATAAACTTGTTTTTGTTTAGGCTAAAGGAACTTAGAAGTGAACACACACCGTACACACACAAGGTTAATGATAGTTTTAGTGCCTTGCCCAAGGAAAGGAATGAGAGGTGGGGACTGAACCCTCCTCTCATCCACACTGTTCCTCCAGTTTTCATCACTATGATTAAYCCCCAACGCTCTTTTTTAAATTTACTGTTTTTAGTCCTGACATCGTATGTCACATCATGTTGTTTCCTTTTAAACCTTTGATTAAATAATATTCTTTTTTCACACTACATGTACAACCTGCTCATCTATGTGAAGCATTTAGTGCCTGAATACTTTTTTCTTAAAGCAATTTCAGCAGCATTTTTGAGTAATTCCTTTCACTTTTTTATTATTTGCATTTTTATTATTTGCAATGAAATGACTCTCCCTCTGCTGGATGCTGGTATAAATGCAGATTCCAAGGTTCTTCAGCAGTACATTCACATTTCAGTCCTGAAGATTCTGGCTTTTTTTTTCCCATTTCTGGGACATAAATTAAAATATTCAGTTACACTCTCTGCAACACATCTTGTTYTGGACTAAATAACACTTCAGTATTTAATGTAGAGCACAGATCAGCACATATTTAACAGTTTTCTTTGCGTAGATATCAACCAAAATACTGTTTTCTGTGCAGCTATTTTTCTCCTCTGTGTGGATATGAATGTGTGGCAGCCGTGACCTTTAATTTTAAGCCACGCAGGCTCTAAAGCCAGTTTTAATGTCATTATACTCCCAGTGTCAGGTTTGTGTGCTTGTGCCTGATTGGTATTTTCTTTCCAGAAATCAAAGCCATTTCTGCGAAGATGAGAAATGCTGCTCAGCCCTAAGAAATACTTACCAGGATTAGAAAACTGTGGTTCTGAATGCAGGAGGGGTGCAGATGGACATCTACAAAATGAAAACAAACATCTTTATGGTCTGATTTGTCACTTTAGTTCCAAAGTAATTATCGCTGAATCTGTGGGATGTGTGCTTCTCAGTTGATTACCTGACCCTTGCTGTGTGTCTCTTGTGACCAACCCCAGTCACTCTCACCCCCACAACCCCCACCCCTGCTGTTTGTTCTCACCATGACTTCTCATGAGGTCTTCAGCTAATTAAGGGCAAACAAAATGGAGAGAAAAATAATGGAGCACAAGTCAGTGTTCCATGTGCTGATAGTTCAATGAGGACTTCTGCATGTTTGATTTCATTGATGCATTTGAGACAAGAGTGTCTCTGTCTTACAATTAAAAATTATTCAAGAAAAAGGAGAATTTTTGACAGAGCTGTTGTACAATTATTATCACTATTATTA
>NW_013952416.1:2281444-2285427 GCF_001266775.1 Austrofundulus limnaeus | reverse complement strand
CTCCTGGATGACTGAGCTCCTCACCCTATCTCTAAGGGAGAGCCCAGCCACCCTGCGGAGGAAACTCATTTTGGCCACTTGTATCCGCGATCTCATTCTTTCGGTCACTACCCAAAGCTCGTGACCATAGATGAGGGTAGGAATGTAGACCGACCAGTAAACCGAGAGCTTCGCCTTCTGGCTCAGCTCCCGCTTCACCACGACAGACCTGTACAGCGCTCGCATCACTGCAGATGCAGCACCAATCCGCCTGTYRATCTCCCGCTCCATTCTTCCCTCATTCGTGAACAAGACCCCGAGATACTAAACTCCTCCACTTGGGGCAGGACCTCCTCCCCGACTCGATGGCACCCTACCATTTTCTGGCTCAAGACCATGGCCTCGGATTTGGAGGCACTGATCCTCATCCTGGCCGCTTCACACTCGGCTGCGAACCGCTCCAGTGAGAGTTGGAGATCAGGATCTGATGAAGCCAATAGGACCATATCATACGTAATATTTACGGTAAGTATTTTAACTTAGTTTTTTAAATTTTTGTTATTATTTCCTTTTACCCTGTTAAACTGTTTTATTATCACAGTTTTGGAGAGTTATTATGTAGCTCTTTTGTCAAACTTGTTGTTTTAAATGCACTTTAAAATTAAAGTTGATTTGAGTAAGTGTAATTAACCTACTTTTTGACCGATGAAGCTTCTGGAAAARACACTAAATTGYCTTYAAGTGTAAATAGGGGCAACTAAAGWCTGAWAKTGGAGATWTTATCTTTCACATATTTTAAAGATGGTTTGYGAGGAAAACAAACAAGAGAACAGGTAACATGAAAAGCTGTAAGAAAATAAGGAAAGCCAATTTTAGATGGGACCAAAATGTTTACTGAACCAGACTACAAGTGGTGAAGATACAGATCTGCAGTCCATCGTGGGGTTAAAGCAGTTTAATGTACTCATTTGTTGTAATGCTCCATGTTCAATAGTTCTCATWCACTGGGGCTGGGCACTGTATAGGTCATGTGTTTATCTTTTACAGTTAAAGCAAACCTTGATCCTGTCTTTCTCTAAGCTTATCCCCATTTAATGCCTCCAGCTAATTCTGTTTTTTCTCTCCTGCTCAATCTTCTGCTCCGAGCTACTGGAACCGATCATTTCTCTTCATTTTTATTCAGCTGTTTGTTCTGTTCGTTGTTGTGGATTTGAGAAATTAACTTTTTTTCCTTTCTCTTCAAATAGTCTGTTTTTAATTTGATAATCCCAAACTGTTTGCACCATTAAAACACAGTTCTCAACATAATTAAAATCCAAATCTTTTAGTTTTGTTGCAAACTACAGTATGTTGCTTATTTAAGAAAACAAATTGAGTTACATCTGTATTTGTGGCTAAGAATGGAAGCTGAAATATGTTCAACTTGTAYGTAAGTTTGTACAACTTCACAATAATTGGACGACAAGAACAGCATTTAATACAGGTCAAAATAAACTAGTGAAAATGCAGTTTAACAAAGAACCTCGAACACTAGCTAAAAGCTAAATGTAGCCAAATTTTTACAGGTAAAATTGATGATATAACATATTTTGTCTTTTTACTTAATAGTGAATGTACTTCAGTTTCACAGACACTAAACTATAAGGTCTTATGTTTGGTGTGGCTTTACTGAATGACAGCATTACTGAATGAGGACTGTGCTTTTGAGGAACTTCTGATTTAAATATTGCTTCATGATTTCTCTTTTATTAAATCAGACTAAAGTCTGCTTTTTTGTAGCTTTTTTTTCTTGCCTGAAAGAGTTTTGGAGTTAATGCGTTATTGTCTAATGGCCAAAGCTAGTGTACAAGGCCAACAGCCAAAGGGCACACGCTACTAAATYTTGTTTTTGGACATTTCATTTATATTCAAGTACTAGAACACTTCCTACCAAATTTTTGCCACGGGGTGTTGTGCAGCACACAGGGTGCAATTGATCCCCATTGATTTTTACCAAGGCCTCTTGCTGTAGGAGCCAGTTTTCTTGACAGATTTGATGTCATACTTATTATTAGTCTGAGGTATGGTGGGTGGGATTTGGATAGAGGCCCTTTGGAGCTTTCTGTAAGCCGTGCTCGAAAATGATTTGCTGTGTGGGTCAGTAAGAGAACCAAATCTGTCACTCATCCCACCACTTACTCTCTATTTCTCTTTTTGAACGATTATCTGCGCTTTCACATGCTGAACTTGGCACTTTTGTGAAATGCCTGTGTGTGCCAGTGTAATTGTGCACTTGTGTGCGTGTGTGAACAGAGGTTTGCTTGAAGTGGTGCCATTCAGTAAYGGTGATGAACCTGTACTCTGCCTGACAGATTAAATAATCCTGACAGAAAATCAGGTGTCAGCAGAGCGTCTGTAGGACTGAAAAACTAAATAAAAAAAAACTAAGTGGTGAAGTGAGTTCACAACATTTCACAGCAAAGACTCTGAAAATGTAGAATAGTTAGCCTTCAGGATATTTACGAACAWAGTATTTATTTTTTTTATTTTTAAATTCTTTTGAATGTTTTTCTTCATATCGTCAAATAGGACCCACAGAAGTATTTGATAACACAAGTCTGCACATGTAAGAGAGAAATTGTTACTTACATGTTTGTTTATTCATCAGTTATAACTGATATATGGCAACAAAATTGGTGCAAATATCACTATAAATTCCTTATTTAGTATTTGGCTGAGTTAGGAGAAAAAAAAACTAGAGCCTGAAAACTTTTTTTACAGCAGGATTCAGTGTTGTTTGTCTGCATGAAATGTTGCCATCTCTCAAATTTGGAGCTTTTTGTTTCGACACAACATTTTTGTTTTTGTGTTGCGAAAAGCCAAAGAAAAACTGTCAAAAGTTTAGAATTGAAGCTGAGCTACAAATGTATTATTTAGGAAATCCATTCACCCATTTTCCAAACCCACTTGATCCTGTTCAGTGTAACAGGAAGCTGGTCAATGCAGCATCCAGTGGGTGAGAGGTGAAGTACAACAATAAACCATCAAACCTCAGGGGCGGTTCTAGGGGTGGGGTCACAGGGGCATTGGCCCCAGCTGAAATCTGGTTGGCCCCCTGAAGTGCCCCTGTCCTGTCACTCATCTGTCCTTTGCATGAGAGCAATGATGGTTATTAATGGTTATATGATGGCTTGTAAAAAAAAGAGCAGTGATGGTGTGTGCAGTTCCATGTCCAAACACTAGTGGAGCTAGTGAGCCAAATAGGAAAGTCCAGCATAAATCAATCTTACAGAATTCTTCTCTTCTTAAGAAAATCTGAACAATCTTGCAGAAAAAGTATTTCAGCTGACAAATGATGCATTTTCTCATATGCTGTGTGTTTGAGAGCATTTTATTTATGTACTCTAAAAATAGCCTACATGTAAAATTGCTGAGGACAATAAATTACATTACAAGTGTTTGAATATTTGACTGGTAAAATGTTTACACCTCACCAAAACTGGGGATTTAAATGCAATGATGCTAAACAAATACTTGGCCCCTCTATGAATATTGTGGCCCCTTGATGGCCCTTTACTCATAGAAATCCTGGATCCACCACTGTCAAACCTGGAAATAAATTAGAGCTGCCATTAAACCTATATGGAGGAAACCCATGCACGCATGAGGAGAAGGTGCAAATTTCAGATTGAATGATCTGAGCTGATGTATGAACAGCAGTGCTGCCTAAATAATGCCGTTTTGAAAGAAACATTTCTTATGTGTKGTTAAATATGATGTTCAGGAATTTTAAAAACATCTTGAACTCGGACCATTTTACCAATTTACAGAGAAAAGCACTGTTAAAAAATGTTCCAAAAGTCTCCTAAACCTTGTTGCTCTTTATTCAGAAATGTCTGTCAGGAAACTCATTATATGTTTCTTTTAAATTTAATTAAAAATAAAGACAAGAAGGAAAAACACTAACCTGTGCATTTTGTTTTAAAATAAAATTTAAACAAAACTTAAGTAACACAAGCATGTAC
>NW_013952416.1:2279037-2281032 GCF_001266775.1 Austrofundulus limnaeus | reverse complement strand
TTTCAACGTTGAAAGATAATAACATTTGTCCAGCCCCTGAGAAGTTGTCTTTGAGTCACTGTGGCCCCCTGAGCATTTTATTTGAATATATCTGTATTAATGTCTCATAATAAGCAGCTTTAAAGCCACCATTGACCGTAAACTACATCTCCCATAATGCATGTTGATTATAACATGGGAATTCCCTGCTGGAAAGTGGGAGAGTCCAGAATTCAAGATGGCAGCTATACTCACCACAGCTCAGTGAGTAAAACCTGCATATTTTGACTTTTAATAGTATTTCTGTATTATTTATTTCACATTTAGGCAGATGTACACAATGATCGTAAAAGGATGTGTTAAATGCTGTTTCTATGCACAAAATACCAGGTAGAGCTCATTTATTGTTAACAGTGCTCAGCCAGTGAGATGAGGAGCATGATGTTTCATGTTTAGTCCAAAGTAAACACAAAACGTCAAAGTTGATTACAACTGGCCCTTTAAGTTTGACACCCCAGTCTTGGACAATTTTATAGATACTGGTCAAAAACTCAATGTGGTTTTAGCTGAAAGTGATTCACAGCACATTTTCAGTGTGACATTTATTACATGAGATTGCACACAGTGTTATTTTCATGTTTAAAGTCTGCAACTCTGACGGTAAAGGAATCAGGTGACAGCATTGTAAAGAATGCCAGGCCTTTAATTCCATGAGCTTTCAGTTTTAAAATAAAACCCACAATTTTAGATCAAAGAGTCTATTTGTGACTAAACTTCATTTATTCCTCAAATGTGTCAGTCTCTACAGTGTGTCTGCGGAGCGAGTGTAAAAATACCTTTTTCGCCTCTTTCAAAGCTTTCTGCACTTCCTTCCCTACACCCGGTCCCTTCAGATTTTGGCAGGACTTTGATAATCTCAATAATCAGAAGAGCTGGGCCTGTGAGGCAGCCTTGAAATTGGGCTATACCAATTCAGGCAGCAAATCATTTTAACAGGGCTATGAAGGAAGAGGGCTCGGCAGTAAAGTCGGCTCGTGTTGCAGACCAGGGCTCTGTGTGATGTGACGCACATCCAGGAACGGGCATTCAAACTGGGACCGAACTCGGTTATGAAGTCCAAATAATACAGTTCAGGCAAAAAAAGCAAAATTTAATTTCGACTTGATGGCTCGAACCCGTGCCGCAGCGATGTCTGTCAAACCTCCTCAAAGATATTTGAAAGACTGGATGATGCAAAGCCACGGCGATCCATCTCTGCCTCACGCACACACACAGAAGTGACAGACTGCAATAAGCAGATTCATTCATCAACATGACAAACACGTGGAGCATTCTTAAACTTTGTGCGGCGTCTGTAAACTCGACGATCTCCTGACCTCAGAAACATTATTAGGCAGAATTATCAAACAGAGCAAATCACCGTCTGCTCGTAATTAAAGGAGCACCGTTGGGAGTGTCCATTTATGTGGGTGAGATTCCAAGACTGCACGGATCTTCAAACACAGATGCATCTTATTTCAATAATGACCAGGGCAGTCCACCCGGAGCGGCTTAARTTAGCACAGAGCCACAAACAAGCTGGCGTGGTGATAATCAGGAGCCTGTCATTTAATGTCAACACACAGCTTGATTCTCAGTCATGAAACACAGTCATGTAAACACGAACCTGTTCATTTTGGTATACAAACTGCTGCAGACACATGAATCACATGACTTCACTCATCTGTTTAACCACACTGGAATGTTAAAGGAGACGTGTTTTTTATAAAATATGACCCAAACTGAATATAAACATATTTTTGTAGCACCAGAAGAGACTAAATTTAACTTTTCTGCACTCTAGAGACTTCAAGCACACACAAAAATGCATTTAACAGATAAAAAGGTGGATTTTTTTAATGTGTTCCCTGAGCAATTGATACTTAACGTATTTATTTGTGTATAATACGATCTCATGTATTATATAGCCCCCCTATATTTAGCCTAAAAAGCATAAAAAATGTAATTCTCTTACTA
>NW_013952416.1:2272149-2278607 GCF_001266775.1 Austrofundulus limnaeus | reverse complement strand
TATATATACAGTATATATATCAGTAAAATTATCATTTGACAGTTGTATCAGTTTTTAATTTTATTTTAACATATGTACTAAAAGGTACACAACAACAAATGTGTGACTACAACAAAAGCTATCAATGCTCATTTGTTAACTGGTGTCACATAACAAACAGATAGAGCTATGTGGTTCTATCAAGTGTGGATGAAGCTGAATCAAAGTCTTCAAAATCAGGCTCACCATCATCAGTATCATTAAAAGTTTATGGTATTCCGTCTCTATAATAAAGGCATCAGAATTCCACTCAATAACAATCTCATCCTCTGTGTCTCGTGAGCGCCCCCTCTGGTGGGGAAACTTTTTTCAGGTAGACCAACTTTTACAGAACACCGGTAGACGGCAGCCATTACAGACGACCATGTGTTTGTTGTTGTTCCAGGAGCGGCCCGGTCGCACATTAATATCATTAGTTCGTTATGCAGGACTGCCTTTTTTTTCTTTTTTTACATCATGTTGCCTGCTTGGATCTGTTACTATCTCGCTCTGAGGCACAAAGGAGTGTTAGAGGTAAGATCGCTTCAACCGCTTTTTACGACGTGGTTTCATTTCGATATTCCGATATTTCAGTTAAAATATATCAGCAAAAATATTTATCCRARTATAGTACTACTCCCCCAACTTTGTGCATGATTTTATGGATTAAATTTTACGTATTATACTTGAATAAATACGGTAAGTAAAATCATCTTAAATCTTCACAGAAAATAACTTACCCAAAGCCGTGTATTTCTGATACACTTTATTTTCAGGTTGCTAAAATTGAGTAGGGAATTTGCCAAAGCTCCTTCTAACCAAATACAAGCTACAGAGAGTGCTCAGATATTTTTGACACTACTGAATAAGTTATAAGTTGGTCCCAAGTTTGAGTTTGACGCAAAAAGATCCATTTTTTTGAAAAGTTGAAACCATGGAAAAGTTTAGCAAAGTGATGAAAACTTTAAGCTAAAGCAAATATGAAGCGAATCACTAATAATTTTGTCATCTGTATCAAGTCGGTAAAAAATTATATGAAGAAGCATCTCAGAGTGGCAGAGCCTGTSAGAAGTAAAAATGGGGAAGTTTGGAGCCTTTGGCAGTGAGATATTAAAAACTGAGTCAACTGAGTTGTTTTTGCAGCTCAAGATGAGTTAAAACTCTATTCAAAAAACAAACACACCCTTTGAGGAAAAGGTTTGTTTGATATCAGCTGATTTTCTTCAGGACTTGAAGCAGTTTCAAGGTTTAGATAAAATAAGAAGTGATGCAAAGCTTTCTGTATCAACCAGTCCACATGTAACTGGCATTGAATACAAATATCTTACCATAAAATTACTTTGGTAAAAGTTAAAGTCTCTTCCAAAGTCTCAAATTTTGCCAGTATTTAAAGTAAAAGTACTGAGTAAAAGTGAGCAATTAGAATTTCTAAAATTACATTTATTGGGAGGTGACCTCCCCCCMAAAAAACATTTTAAAGGTCTAATGACTGTAATGTTATATTAAAATGTTAATGTTGACAAGATATGGGAAGCACCAGTTTCAGCTGCATATCTCTGACATGGCCATCTACAGTGGTTTGCAAAAGTATTCATACCCCTTGAACTTTTCCATATTTTGTCATATTTCAACCACAAACATAAATATATTTCACTGGAATTTAATGTGAAAGACCAACACAAAGTGGTATACAATTGTGAAGTGGAAGCAAAATTTTACATGAATCAAAACATTTTTTACAAATAAAAAACTGAAAAGTGCGACGTGCAAAAGTATTCAGCCCCCTTTTCCCTGAGTGCAACCAATTGCATTCAGAAGTTGCCTGATGACTGCTAATGACTCAAAAGGGTCCACCTGTGTGTAATCTAATCTCAGTACAAATACAGCTGCTCCGTGACGGCCTCAGATGTTGGTTAAGAGAATATTGGGGAGCAAACAGCATCATGAAGTCCAAAGAACACACCAGACAGGTTAGGAATATGGTTTTGGAGAAGTTTAAAGCAGGCTTAGGTTATAAAAAGATTTCCCAAGCTTTGAACATCTCACGGAGCACTGTTCAATCCATCATCCGGAAATGGAAAGAGTATGGTACCACAGTAAACCTGCCAAGACAAGGCCGTCCACCTAAACTTACAGGCCGAACAAGGAGATCACTGATCAGAGAGGCAGCCAAGAGGCCCATGGTGACTCTGGATGAAATGCAGAGAGCCACAGCTCAGGTGGGGGAAACTGTCCACAGGACAACAATTAGTCGTGCACTACACAAATGTGGTCTTTATGGAAGAGTGGCAAGGAGAAAGCCATTGTTAAAAGAAAACCATAAGAAGTCCCGTTTGCAGTTTGCCAGAAGCCATGTTGAGGACACAGCAAACATGTGGAAGAAGGTGCTTCGGTCAGACGAGACCAAAATTGAACTTTTTGGCCACAATGCAAAACGCTATGTGTGGCAGAGAAAGAACACTGCACATCACTCTGAAAACACCATCCCCACTGTCAAATATGGTGGTGGCAGCATCATGCTCTGGGGGTGCTTCTCTTCAGCAGGGACCGGGAAGTTGGTCAAAGTTGATGGGAAGATGGATGGAGCCAAATACAGGGCAATCTTGGAAGAAAACCGTTGGAGTCAGCAAAAGATTTGAGACTGGGGCGGAGGTTCACCTTCCAGCAGGACAACGACCCTAAACATAAAGCCAAAGCTACAATGGAGTGGTTTAAAAAAAAGAATATTCATGTGTTAGAATGGCCCAGTCAAAGTCCAGACCTAAACCCAATTGAGAATTTGTGGCAAGATCTCAAAACTGCTGTTCACAAACGCTCTCCATCCAATCTGACTGAGCTTGAGCTGTTTTGCAAGGAGGAATGGGCAAGAATTGCAGTCACTAGATGTGCAAAGCTGGTGGAGACATACCCTAAAAGACTTGCAGCTGTAATTGCAGCAAAAGGTGGCTCCACAAAGTATTGACTCAGGGGGGCTGAATAATTTTGCACATCGCACTTATCAGTTTTTTATTTGTAAAAAATGTTTTGATTCATGTAAAATTTTGCTTCCACTTCACAATTGTATACCACTTTGTGTTGGTCTTTCACATTAAATTCCAGTGAAATATATTTATGTTTGTGGTTGTAATGTGACAAAATATGGAAAAGTTCAAGGGGTATGAATACTTTTGCAAACCACTGTACATATTGTATATACATGTACGTGAAATAGGAGTAACAACTTTCTACTTCTTAATTTTTTCAAATGTAAGAAGAGGAAAGTATAGATAATTGTATGAAAATGTAAGGGGTGGAAGTAAAAAAAAAAGAAAAATAGGTATAGATAACCAAAATATTGACTTAAGTAAAGTAACATTTCCACATTGTTACTTTACAACAAGCACATATAAAGTTCAATTAAAAAACTCAGATACTTATTAAAGCATTCTTGCATTGATTTGCAATTTTCTGTCATTTAAAAAAAACCCTCTCTGTGACARTAAATTTGGACCACAGTGACTGCTTTACTCTGTTCTTCCATCCTGAATGCACTGTACATGTCTGCTTTAACCTTGTCTGAGTTTTTGTGAGAGGAGATTGTGTGAATATGTCGTTTCTGTCTCTCCTGCCTCCCTGATAAGAAAATGGAGAACAGCTGCATTTTGAAATGAAACTAGAGCCATGGGCACAGACGTAATTTAATATTACAAAACGCGAGATAAAGGAAAAGATGTCTGAAATGGATAAGATGATAGAATCATTAAAGGCAAGGAGAAGAATAGGGAAAGGGAGACCATGGATGGGATTTAAGTGAAACAATGCAGTGGAATAATGAATGAGTCCATCCAGCAAAATAGGAGTCGAGGACTGACGGTGAGTTTTTTTTTATTCTACATGGACAATAGCTGTATGCACAGTGCAGTAAGTATGAGCAATAACCTAAATATATCAATGTGGGTGTCCAAAATCAATCACATATAAGTTAAATCACAAGTTTTGGCAGTAAAGATCCCAGCTTTTGTCTGTTTATTATTAACATGTTGATAAGAAGCCCAAACACATACTGTATGTATAAAGAATATAAATATTTAAACTTGAATTATTACAGTTTTCAGAATAATACATTTGAGAAATTCAGCTGTGAAAAGGTAAAATGAATAATAATAATAATAATAAAACTAATTTCTAGTTTGTAATTACCAATATCTTTTCATTATTCAAACCCAATGCAGAGCATGAATTATGAATAGTCTGACTGGCATGAAAGCAGGAAAAATGCTGCATTGTGAACAAACGTAGGTACTTCAAATGTAAAACACGCTCCTTGTAAAATCCCTGCGGGCTCGCTGGAGGTCTGAGCTTTGTAGTCGCTGCACTACGGTTACTTATCATGCAATGTTTGAAGTTTCTGGAAGTCTAAAACATGAAYTATTTTCTCACAGTTACTTAGAAACCTGGCTTTAAAAACACAAATAACACAAAGTTAACCTTTGTGAACACTACATACAGATTTCTGATCTTCTTTAATTCCAAGATTTTCTACTCCAGACAGTATTGAAAGAGACCAGACCAGCTTTCACTGGGATTTATTTCCTATTTGTATTTCACTAAAGAAGAACCCATCTAGAGGACTTATTTTTTCTATTTCATATATTTTTAGTTAGTACAGCACTGTGCAAAAGTCTTAAACTACTTTATTCCTTTATTTTTATTTTTTTTACTTTAGTTGACCCAGTCTTTCTTGCAATTTCAAACTTAATCTTGAGGAAAAGTTTCCAAAAATTTTAGAGTTTTTTCCAAAACTGTTTTTTATGCAAGATTTTTACTTCTGGTTTTGATTCTGTGCTGATTAAACCCCTTTGGACACTTTTTTGTACGTTATATTATGTAACCACAAAAACAGTATGTGCAAGCAGCTGACTGAAGTCCCTGTAATACCCAGATGTAAACTGAAAATCTGATGTTGAGGACGTTGGATGGGAGCAAAATAGAGAAAATAAGTTTTACACTGACTGGAACCACCAACATTTCAAAACTTCTTAGAAATGCCTAAGGGGTCTGCTCTACCCCCTGCCGTGTAGTACCAGCTGTGATAAAGATGACTTTAAACTACTTTACTTTCTTGTGCTCCAGCCCTCTTTACATCAGATAAAACTGTGCTACAAAAAATAAATAAATAAATAAATAAAAAAATCAGCCAGAACTGGAAGGTCCTGGCAGGGCTTTCATACCAGGGTCATGGCAATTTATTGTCCTGATTACTATTAACATTTGTTTAAGCAGGCCTAACTTAATGAGATCACAGATGTCTTTTTTTAACTGAGACCTGAAGGCAACCTAAACATGAATGTTTGTGGACAGTGGAAGAAAACCAGAGTGTCCAGAGTAAACTAACAAACATGAGGAGAACATGCAAACTTCACACGAGACCCTATACCAATAAATGTATTGTGACTAAACAGCATTCTTTTGGTATAAATTTACATCTTGAATGAGTTTTTGCATTATAAAATGGAAGAAAATTTAAATATTTTTTCACAATATCCATTTTATAAATTTATGCCAGACTAGCAAAACTGAGTACTTGTTGTAGATGCATATTTTATCAGAGATAAAAAAAGAAACAAACACAAGAAAAATAAGACATGAGAAAAAAACCAACGCAGAAATGCAAACGATTTATTTTGAAAAAGTACCTTTAGTATTAACAAAGAAAAAATCAAAATCTAGAAACATAATGTGGAGAAATTATAATGTTATAATCCTGTTGTCACATTAGAATTTGCTTTGACCAGTTTTTTAAACAATAGATTTCTAATTTTGTCTCAGCTGTAATGTCACAATACAGAATATCTTCTGACAGTTTTTCACTCAATTCTTTGATTGTCTTAATTGTTTTTCTGTTTCTCAGAGGGTTCAGAGCAACCAAACAAAAAAGCAAGGCAGCGCAGGTTCATGTGCTAAATTTAAGTTTAGCAGAAATCCTAATCGCTTGCTGGGATCAAACATTTTCCAGACCTTTAATTTACAGGGAGCCAGAAGGTAACTCTCAGCAGGACACCACATGAAGTTGCAGCGGACGGCGTGTTGAATGTGATTATGTCAGAACATACACAGAGCAGTGAATTACAAGTGGTCATGGATTAACATCAGAGGGCTACAGGGTTACAGCACAGAAACAAATCGGTCACAGTACAGTGGAAGCAATAATACCAGACTATACTTGAGCAGGAGATGTAGTAACTTTTTCTGTTATTCCTTGATGCATACGTGTTAATTATTTAAAGTGGCATGGTCTCTAAGTAAAAGAAATTGAGGAAAGGAAGAAATTAGAGCATTGGCCATGAAAATAAAGTCTGTGTGCTTTTTTAAAACTGATGTGCTTGTTTGAATAATTACACAGTTCTGAAGGTAAAACAAGAGCATAGAGGAGAAATCAGACAAGACGGTATATATATATA
>NW_013952416.1:2269538-2271793 GCF_001266775.1 Austrofundulus limnaeus | reverse complement strand
ATTGTTTTTCTCTATTATCTACATTTGTTTTGGATAGACCGGGACCTTGGGTACAGAATTTCGTTCCACCACGTTTGTGTGTTGCGAATGACAATAAAACTTCTTTGAATCCTTGAATCCTTGAATACACATAGTATACTGTATATATTGCAGCAAAGAAAGTGATTCAACATATTTAAAAAAAATCATCTAAGAAAGAAAACTTTGTTTAGCCAACAAGAGATGATGATATTTCCAATGTGAACCTGAAATTAAAATGAGACTCAGTGAAGCACATCATCTGATGTTACACTTTTACCCATCTGAAGCTCCTGCTACTCTGTCACCTCTGAATTTTTGCCATAAAACATTGAGAAACCTCCTCAGAAACTCCCTGATCCAGATCATCATCTAGAAGATGTGCTGCTCACTCCTTTCATGTCCATCTACCGTCTTCTTTCAGTCAGTCTTCAGCAGGAGCTTTGTTGGTCTGTTTATCACCCCAGGCAGCTTATGTGTGTGCCGTTAGAACTCGAGCTTAAAGAGATGCCAGACCCCCAAGATTTGAAGCCTGTCAGCCTCTCGTGTCAAACCTCTTCAGATGTAATATTCCCCTCCATATGCACACACTGTGACTATTAACATTTTCTTCAGGATCCTCATTTACATTTGACTTATCTTTGTTGTGTCTTCATTTTTTTGTGGAACTGCATTATATACATGATATTCTTTGGAATGTCTTCAGCTGACAAAAACGCCAGCAAACATATGCACCACAAAAACGTTTTAAAACATAGTTTGTCTATTTTACACAGATCTGATCTACTTTTTATTTTTTTTCTCTCATTCACATCCTGTGCAACATTCGAGCCGGTCCTTGTAATCCAGAGACAAACTTCACGGCCCCCACCATTTATAACCCCGCCATATGTCATCACCTCAGCAGTTATGGCCCATAGATGAAAATCGCAGGATGTGCACAACCCTGTGAACCCCCGACCTTGCTCTGACACGTTTCAGGCCCAGAAATATGAGATACTCAACCCTCCTAATTTACTCCAGCGGTCTCATTCTGCTTAGTGGAGCATCCTCACAGGTCACCGGCCCTCCATGTGTCACACTTTGTAGCTTGACACATAAAGAAGACACTCGCATCAAAACAAATGATATATTTTAAAGTTCAATGTCTGATAGGGATATATACTGTATGTCATAATAAAAAAAATAAAGCTTTAAAGATTTTGCTTGTGTTTCACATCTGAATCCTTATTCAGCATTCACATAATTATTTTCCTGATTTTAGAATTTTACAGAGACTTTTACATAGTTAAATTTGTACCACTTTTAACATGACTTTTATTTGAACTTTTGCCCCTTTTTGCTTTGAGGCAGTGCTTTTTTTTTTTTTTTTTTTTTTTTTTTGCTTCACTAGCTCTTCAGCAAATTTCAGAAAATCCATTCATTCACAATGCATTGTGGCAGAAAATGCAGTTTCTCTAGTATTATACTTTTCTATTTTTTAGCCGCAACAACTGTGATGGGCTTACGGTCTGCCCTTGGTGTACCCTTTCTCTCACACAGTGGCTGCTGGACATATAGGCACCAGTGCCCTTTACGATCTGGAAATAAAGGTGCGTAAAGATAATAGATGTATGGATAATTGCAGGTGTTTGATGAAGCAGCTCTACTGTGTGGAACTTGACCATGCAAACACAAAATCAGGCTGAAATTATGTGGGAGGCAAAGTATTGATCAATAATTACATTTTCATGGCACTCTCAGACTACGGTTTGTTTTCATTTTACAAGTGACCATGATAAATTTAGCAAAACAAACAAACAAACAACAAAATAAATAAATAAATAAATAAATAAATAAATAAATAAATAAATAAATAAAACACATATATACAGTTTATGGTTTTGAGATTTTTAAAGAAACTGATTTTCAGTGTTTCAGATATCACTAAGTTCAGGTAATATATTCCTGGAAATTAGACAAAGATAACTATCTTTTATTTTTAAAACAGCACGATGGATGTGTGGTTAGTACCGACGCCTCACAGCAAGAACGTCCTGTGTTCGATCCCAGGTTCGGACCTGGGGTCTTTCTGTTTGAAGTTTATATGTTCTCCTCGTGCTTGCGTGGATTTTCTTCAGGTACTCCCGTTTCCCCCACCCCCAAAAACACAGATATCCAACATCACATCACATTAATTAACACTATAGACACGCAGACAAACAAATAAATAAAATCATATATATATAAATATACAC
>NW_013952416.1:2254429-2269317 GCF_001266775.1 Austrofundulus limnaeus | reverse complement strand
AAACACTGTGGGCTATGAGGCCTACATGACGGCATCCTTAGATCCTGCTTGATCTCTTTACAGCCTGACCCTGACCCCAACACCAAGGTTAACCAGGAGAAATGTGACCCAAGTAGGGTTCTCCAGAAAAAAATGGTGCCGTACGGTAACGCCCCTTTTGTTCTTGTCCAATGAGGTGGTGCCGTACGGTATTGCCCCTTTTTTGCTTGTCCAGTCAGTTGTGTCCTTTTAACAAAGTCTGTCAAATCAGGTGTGTCGCTTTAGAATCGCCTTTTCTTGTGACACGCCCACTCATCCGCACTCATCCGCAGAGACCCCTAATTGGCTTAAAGACACATCCCAGGGGCGTTTCTTGTCCCCACCTGTCGTTTTGCTCCTCAGCATGGCTGCCTAAAAACACTGCAGGATTTCTCAAACATGCATGAATGAGTCAGAGCAAGGCTTTGGGCATGTTTTTTTATGAGAGTACAACATTATAACATGATATAAACTCAAAAAAGTTGATTTGCATGATATTGCCCCTTTAAAGTTACTTCAAATCTTTGCATCTGTCACAGATTTATGTAGGCTGGGCCTAAAGAATAGTGACTGACACGAGGCACTCTGAAAAATAGCTAAAACTTTATTCAAACAAAATCAAAAAGCTGTAAACTTAAGCAACTGGAGCAGGCATGAGGACACTTAAGGAGATGCAGAGAAAACCAGATGCGGCATAATAAGCAATCATACTCCCCTGATGAATGAATGTAAGCTGAGCAGTTAGACATGCACAGATTAGAGGAGTGGACATACCTGGCATAACTGGGGACAGGTAAAAGTGGGTGGAGCCGGAGCCGAGAAACAGACTGACTTGGGAAAATGAAGTGATGACACACAGAAACCAAACTACAAAAATAAACCTAAATATAAATCTAATAAAAAAAGTTAAACACATTCAACACAAATGATCCTAGGAGGCACAAACACTCCATTATCTTACAATTCTTGCTAAAAACAAACATTCTACAGCTTAGCTTTCCTTGCTTACATTTCATTAAGTTTTAAATTTCACATGCATAACACATTTCAGGTATAACCAGTTCATTCTTACATTTGCTGATTTAAATGTTTTATTCTTATCATTATTTTTATTTGAGATAGTAATTAAAGCTGTTATCAGACAATTATATAGATGTAAAAAAATAAAGGAGTGGAAGCATTAGATTGTCTGCAGTGTTGCTCTCTCACAGCCTCACAAAGAACAAATAGATTTAAACCTTCACACAATATATACTTTGAATCACCAATGAAAATGTGCTTTTATTAAAAAAACACCTTTTTAAAAATCTGCTTGTGTGCATGAAAAGTGGTTTTATTTGAAACGTTTGAATCAAATGCTACATAATGTGGCGAGAGACTACAAATACCTCCACAAATCAGCAGGCACGTCTGTGGTTAAAAGGTTTTGCGGAGACGGCGAACTGTCAAAAATGCAGAATAAATGCATAAAAGCATTCTAAATGTCGGCTGA
The DNA here is from genome assembly GCF_001266775.1 of Austrofundulus limnaeus. Taxonomy (NCBI): domain Eukaryota; kingdom Metazoa; phylum Chordata; class Actinopteri; order Cyprinodontiformes; family Rivulidae; genus Austrofundulus; species Austrofundulus limnaeus. Next base: position 2,267,807 of record NW_013952416.1, on the reverse strand, counting down.
GGCTATTTTTTTCCACGCACATTTGCATGAACATTATCCAAAATGGGGAGCAAAGACTGAGTGCATCGATGATGGTTCTGAATGATCCGACCGGCGGTGGTGTAAAAAGTGCAGCCTGCAGAGTGAAAGACAACAACGGTACTGATGCTGTGAGTGAAGCAGTAAATCTGAGAAGAGCGCAGGCAACTGTTCTTGGCGTGACGTGGTAAAACACAACGCACGGCCCCGCTGACTCAGCACAATTCTGGAGGAAGGTGGTTGTTGGTGTGTCTTTTTACAGTTTTTTTTCTCTGCACAGCAGCTAATTAGATACATTTCAGCTGCATCAATCAGAAGTATTCAGGCTTTTGTCACTCACCACATCGAAATGCCACCGTTTTTTCAATGATTTGATTGACTCATAAAATTTAGCAAAGCCACATTTTGAACGTGTTTATCATGTTTTTGGAATTCACTCAGAGTTGCTGACTGCTGTTCTTATAGAATTAGGTGATCTTGAACATTTTCGTGTCGGAGTGTAAAGATACAGGGAAAAAGATAAAATGATCCTTACCCCTTCCTTTTTCTTAGCTCTGGTTGCCTTTCGGAGCTAATGTCATGTCTTTTTTTATGCTGGTTTTTGATTTTGGCCTTTGAGATTACATGTGTTGTGGTTGTTGTTCTGCAAACAGACAACTGATGATGCTCCAGGCATGACAGTAAACAATGACTCTCAGTATGCATTAGTCACTGCAGCACAGGCAGTATGTTGATTTAGCTGTTAAGCAATGAGGTCAATAGTTTAAACCCCCACATCCCACTTTAGAAGAGCATGTTTTTGTTTCTAATTTTGTCTTGCTGGTTAGAGAGCTGACACAGAAGACTAAACATTTGTGATGTTTTGGAAATTAGAACAATAATGGGATTTTTAAATGATTAATTACCTATAATTTACTGTATAGGGTGTTACAACAGATGTTTTTTTTAAAGCAMCACAGGTTTAACATTTGCTGAGAAATGTAACAGTTACAGCAGTAATTTTCAACATTTAATATATCTGACTTTGATTATACGTTTCATTAATATTTATTCTGCACATTTCCAGGGTWTAAGAGTTGCACCTTTGCAACATTTGCTTCCAGAATCACAAATCACACCAACATCTTGTCACCTAGAAACTTTATTTTTGTTGCTTATTTTGATAGTCTAAAAAAAAAGTTAGAAGAGGGTAAATAAATAAAGTTTGCAAAAATAATGAAAGGCTACAAACCTTATAGAAGGAGAGAGAAAACTCACCACAACAAGGAAACAAAGAATGGACAAACGAGACAATATCAAACTGGCTTTTTTATTCTCGAGAAAACTCAGAGAGAGAAAGAGAGAGACGGATGCTGATTTAAACTTGTCTCGACTGAAGGGGTGAGTGATACGAGCTCATTTATTCTGTCGTGTCACTTCTGCTTTGTTTGACTCTGCAGGTAAAGTTAACAATCAAGAAAAAAATTGTTTATTTTCAGAAGAGGCTGAAAATGTGGTCGATTTCTACAACCATCATAGAAACTGTCTACTTTTTTTCTCATTTTATCTGGCATTGTTTTTACATGTAATATATAAAAGTGCAGCTTTATTTTTGTTAGGTTCTGCAACAACAGCTTTACAACATTCTCACTGGCTTCTGGAAATGATGCTTTCTGTCTCTTTGGGACAGTAGCTAATTGACATCATGTCCAGACTTTGATTTTGCACAGCAGTGGAATTGGGCTTTATATTCATGAATTTACTCATGAATATATACAAGATTAAAATACTGTCAGACTCTGTAGAGTTAACCAGTCAAATCCAGCATAAAACATACTTTAAGAATCTTTTCATGCGCCTTTTCCTTGAGGTGTAGTTTGGTTTGCTTAAGGTTGGAAAAGCTGCTTTTTTCAATTTCATCTGGAACCTAGTTTAAATAATTACAGCTGTAATTCATGTAGGATGCATAGGTGATGCTTGCAATCCTAAAGTGCATTTTAGAATTACACGTTCCTTACTGTGATTCCAGTTGCATCTACACTTCTTCTCCCATAGCCTTGAGGAAWGTATTGAGGCCGAGGGTTTCTCTTATTGTATTTCATCAAATCCAGGACATTTCGTGCAGAAAGACAGTGTTTATATAACTGCCTCGGGCATCTGGAAGGAAAGCTAGTTGACTAAAGCCAGCAATCCCAGCTGAATAAGGTGCACTACACCTCCTCTCCACCTGACTGATAAATGGCTTGGACCCAATCCCTTCGCTTTGCCTTTTTTATGTCGTCACCTGTCTTTGATGTCATCATATAATTGCTCCTTTTAGAACTCAGAAAGGGCCACTCAGCGCTCTTGGGATGGAACAGTATCCATGGTGACAATCTTTGTTATTCCACACTGGGGAAAAAAAAATACTCTTTATTATACCGGATGAGGGAAAACGCTTTTGAATRGATATGTAGCACATCTGGGGCTGTGGAAAAAGAGGGACAAAAGATAGACAGAGATGCTTTGGGAGACTAGAAAACGGGATGGGAGGCAAAGTATTTATGTGCATGTGAGATTGTGACAGGGGAGAAAGAGAGATGTAAATGGATTGTAAATGTTCGGGGAAAGAAAAGAGAGCTTGACGGTGGCTGAGGCAAGGAAAACAAATCCATGGGATTATCTTTTCTGTGCTGACAAAAGGTCTTTATGTGAAAAGCATTGATTCAAACCAGGCTGGAAATATTGATAGATGGATAGATAGGAAGTCAATCGCTGAAGTTGTCGGTGATTGGAGTCATTTGAGCCTCATAATGAACTTGCAATATCCAACACCATTTTCCTCGTCGCTGACATTTCTTCCCAATTTGGAGTTCATTTTCCTCATAAAACTATTAATTAACTCACAGCTTCATTTTAGTAAAACAATTTATAAAACTATAGTTCTTTGTCCCTAAAGTCTGCTTCCCTCCTTCCTTCCTGCGTTACAGATGATGGCCGAGCTAAACTTCACTTCAGGTCGAAGCACTTTGAATTACCACCCTCTTCACACTCCAGTGCAACATTGAAATTGGCCATCCAACGTTCTGCAGTTTATTACTGTTGGATACAGACCAATATAATTATGGCAGAAAATGCATGGCTTTCTGCCAAGGGTTAACGTTGACTGGTTGCCACGTCCAGTTTATTGTACCCGAACAAGGTGATGAGTGTCACGTAGATTAATGCATTTGATTCTTACAGCAATCAATAATTTCCAATAAACAAGCAGCCAAAATAAATTAATTAAATGGCAACGCTTTCTTTACTATGTAATTACAAGGTAATAAAAATGGTAATTAAATGTAATTACTACCTTATTACCATGTAATTATGTCGTAATCAGGGTACAATTTTACTATGTAATTGTCTGCAGTAATGTAGCACTTACCTGGTAATGTTTTACAATTCACTATGTAACACCTAAATAAGTAGTAGRTAATTTGGACAGTTTTAAAGTTATGTTTTATTGCAATAAACCACTAACCCCAGTTATAAATATAGTGTTGAGTTACTATTGAATAATAATTTGATTGACATTACCCAATAAAGGTAGTTTTACTAACAGTAGTTTTTCTTTTGTATCCTAATTACCAAGTAATTACATGGTAATAACATAGTAATTACATTTAATTACATTTTTATTACCTTGTAACTACATGGTAATAAGGGTACCGTAAAAGAAAGCGTTACCAATAAAAACACACTGTCTTATGAGTAAAATGCATGTGGTTCACTCATCAAATGGAGACATTTGCTGTTATTCTAAAACACGATAAAATGCTGAATAGCTGAGGATGTTGGGTGCAGTTCGCAGCAGGTTCAATCTCAGGGACGAGTTGGATGGTGATGGATTTGTTAAAAATATCTATGTCCTCGGAAAAACTCTCCCCGGAGTGGTGACTGGGTTACATATTTTCAGTGTAAACAACATGGAGCCCATATCGTGTAAAATTGCTCCCTGTCCAAAGCCATCTGTGACTGATCCACCCACATCATGTTTGTTGTTGTGTATGCCGAAGCATTACCCACAGCACTTGTTTCAGTGGACCCTCAAAGATGTCTCTGGGGTCTGGAGCAACAGTCACTTCTCTGCGCTGCATCTTAATGACAGAGGAGAGGAGGGAAACTGAGAGGACAGATGCAGCTCAGAGGAAAGGAAAGGAAAGGAAAGTCACAACAGCAAACTAAAAGCTAAGAGAGGAGAGGCACATTTGGAACAGCTTTGCTCTACATGGAGGCCAACTTGTCATTAAAAGGAGAAGTTTGTGTCTTTTGAAGTGGGGTTCTGTGGAAAGGTTATGAACTATAATTATCTAAGCTGTTGCAGATAGCTCTGAATGACCTCATTTTGGAGAAACAGGGTTTGATTCTGACCAGACTAATGAGCTAAAAACTAATCCAAATAAAAAAAAGCCTAAACCAAAATAGATTGCTGCTCTCTTAAAACAAACCCATCCATTATCTTAACCTGCTTCTTCCTTTCAGGGTCATGGGGGTCAATGGTGCACTTATCCAGTGGTCACTGAGCAAAGGGTGGGATACACTCTGAACAGGTTGTAAGATCACAGGTCCACATAGAGACAAACAACTATTCTCTGTCACCTAGGGACATTTTAAAGTTGCCAATTAGCCCAACATTCATATTTTTGGTCTGTAAGAGGAAGCTGGAGGACCTAGAGAAAACCCATGCATGCACAGAAAGAACATGCAATCTCAGAAAGGCCCCTGGAGAGGATTCGATCAGCAACCTTCTTGGTGAGAGGCAACAGCTCTACCCACCAGCCACTGTGTCCGCTAAAAACAGATCCAATATTAAAGCAAATCCCAAAGGTGAAACATTATATTACTGGTGCTAATTTTGTGTTACGATTGTTCCTGCAGAAACATTTCTGCAAGAAGTGTTTTGGTCTGCCTCAAAAGTGCTACAGCTAATGATTCCTGCAGCTATTTGTGCTTGTAAACAGTCATAAAAATGCATGTAAATACCTGTGAAATTGGAAATTGACATCAGTGTAAAGGTTTGTAAAAATATTTTGTGTTATAAAGACCTTGTAGACTAGATAAACTGTCTGTCAGTTAGCCAATCAGAGCTGAGCTGCTATTGTAAAATTGTGGAGGAAGAGAGTGAAAGGACACTGGAAGAGGAGAGTGCAACACGGAACCATTTGTAAATAATTTCAATGATTTCAAATATCCACCTGATAATTTTGTTTAAAATTCTTAAATGTTCCAGTAACATTAATATTATTAGAATAGGAAATACCACGTAGAGCTCAGTTAGGGTTTGTTAGCAGTGCTCAGCTGTAGGAATGAGAAAACGAACGTGATATTTTGTGTTTAGTCGAAGTTTAACACGATACGTCAATGTTATATACTGGCCCTTTGAGGGCCACCATAACACTCATGTGGCCCTTGGTGAAAATGAGTTTGACACCCTTGAACTACACTTTATATTCATATATTATTTGATACATTTTTTTAAATAATACGTTTATAACCAGTTGCCTAAATCAATTTTAAAAGGTTTGTTTATTTAAACACAAAGCCAGAAAGGTGCCATCTTTTCTTTTGCCAGATGTGCAAAGCTGTGCGAACATATGGTTGTTTTTTTTTTATTTTTATCTCAGGCATCATGAAATCACCCACATGTGCATAAGCCTTTCTTTTCCTCACTTCCATTTTTAATCATGACAGAGTATAGCCATTCTTCTCTAATTACTCATTTGCATTTGAAAACACTATTTGCAACACAACTAAGTCTGTGAATGCAACAGCATAAAAGATGCTCATTTTCACCAAATGTGAAACTAGTGTCATCGCTGAAGTCGAATAAAAAAAAAAGACATTTGTTTCATTTAGTGGTCTCACTTCTCACTTCTGAGACCACAAGAAGAGAAGCAATCAACTGTAAACTCAGAACAAAAGGACTCCAACTGAGGGGAAAAATAAAATGGGACGATTACAAACAAGAAAGACAAATTGCACCATCACACATGAAAACAGAATCAGGGCTTTGAGGGAAAAGGGCTGGAGTACTGAGGTGCATATTGAAAGTAAAAATAAATGCATACACAGTGTTCCTTGTGCATAAAATTGAAAGTTTTAAAAAGTAATGAATTACTAATTAGTTAAATGATCAAAGAGTAAACAGAAGATTAAAGCATCTCTATGGGGGGACAGAATGCAGACGGCGTGGAGTCTCTGCTCTGATCCACCCCTGCAGGTCAGACACATCTGTGTGTCCTCACAGATTCTGTCTCCCAGCCACAGACAGACACCATTAACGCCAACGATATCATTGCAAAAATAAAAATAAATAAATAAATAAATAAACGGAGACTGGTTTGAAATGTGACTCTCTAAACAAAAGTAAGAGAAAAGTGCATTTTTCAAATGCTTTTCTATTTGAAGAGTTGGAGCACTTTTTCTACACGCTAAAAAACAAACTGTATTTACATGCTGATGCATCTCTCAGTCATGTAAGCCATTTGCCTTTTGAGTTGCCTGAAGAAAGAAGTCAAGTTTATGATGGTTGCGGGGTCAGAAGCAGTTAAAAGTAAATGTAAACCCTATGAGGTAAGGAAATTCTTTTTTTTATTAAGTCAAAGCCTGGAATTTCCAACCCTTATTCACCAGCTGATAATCTACACATGGACTCAAACACAAGCTCTCTCCTCTCAGACGATTCATACAAAACTTGACCACACTGTGTTTACTGCATGATTRATTTAGCAAAATGGGTATTGAGGTGTATAGGTTATAAATAATGAGATTTTGGAAGTGCATAGCTACCCAAATGATAGTAGTAGTAAGTTTATTATCATGTGTCATGCACCAGCAGGTGCCCACTTGGGCTTATAAGACACATTAAACATATACACACAGGTGGACAGACAAACACTCTTCAAACAAAAAAAAAGTGTCCTCTTCCTGAGGTGCCAGGCCTTTAAAATAAACTGGCTGGGCTAACTGAAACACAAAATACTTAAATACAGTAAATGCTTCATCAATTAAAAAAATAATTTTCTGGATAAACATCAAGAACTTTATCAAATGATTTATTTCTCAAAATCATACACAAAGGACAATAAAATGAGTGCATTTCATTTTCAATTTCCCCCCAAATCACACAAAGAACATCTAGGATCCTCTTCTGGGACTGATTGAAATCGTCCAGTTTTCAGAGCCAGAGGCGAAGTGCCAGATCTAAATTACACACAGACMGACCTTTGATGTTTAGATAGGTTCCATGTTGCATGTGGCACAGGAACGTTAGTGTCCTTWATTTGAATATAATTTTGTTTTATGTGGGATATCAACTGCCCATTTACAAGCTTCAAAATAAAACTGTTTAATCTGTTCAATATTACACCTTAACTTATTGCTATAAATATACTGAAAATCTGCCTCTTCAAATACTCTCTCAACTTGTCTGGCTCATGTAGTGATAAAAAAAACAAGGCTCTAGTTTCCTAATTTATGTATTCTTACATAAAATTGATATAAAAAATGAACACACCAGAATGAAAGGCACACAGAAAGCCAGTTAACAGGCATTTGAGCCTGCGAAACAATAATAAAACAAAAGTGAGAGATACTACACGTAACACATTTAACAATATACATCTGCAACAATCTAACAGTAAGTTCATTATATTTAAACAGCTTCTTTCACACATATACATCACAAAGTGCAAACCTAAAATAAATACATAAACACGTAAAATAAAAGAAGTTAATGCATTTAATAAAACAAAACAATACATTTAGCTAAAAGCTTGTCTGAACAACAGTGTCATGGGGGGGGGGGGGCCTTACACAATCTAGGGGCTCTTACTTGAAAGGCTAGGTCCCCTCGAGTCTTAAACCTGGTTTTAGCAATGTTCCTTCAGGAGATTTTGACCTAAAGACTGAAGATTGGGGCCTGTATTATAGGTCAAGACTAAAATTTTTAAACCAATCCTGAAGTTGAGAGGTTGCCATTGTAAGAAGGATAAAAACTGGTGCAATGTGTGTCTTTCTATTAGCACCTGTTAGAAGTCGCTGCCGGGTTGTAACAAAAAGAGGCTACCAGGGAAAACCAACAACTTTTCCTTCACTAATTAATTAATTTACTCACTGTGTGCAGATGATCAGGAGRGTACGTGACAGAAAGAGCACAATTTAAGATTTTTTTATTTATTTTTTAGCTGAAAAGTAGATCTACTTCTGAATATTTGTTCTCTTCATAAAATCCTCAGTAATAGGGTCTTCTACCAACACAGGAGCAGCTACGTGCGACTGAGATATTTTTTTACCACAGTTATTTATCAATATAATACAAAAACCAAAGTGTCCTTTACGCTGCACAGGCCTCAATCGCCCTAAATATGTACTGTCTGCAGGCTGTTTGCAAAATGCATGAGGTGCAGACATTCATCTTTCATAAAAATTCTGTTTGTCTGCAGGCGAGGCTGTATGCATGTTTGCATCGTTATGTGTGCGTTGGATCCCAGGTGGTTGGTGTTGAAAGCACACCTCCAAGATCCTCCCAAATTCATTTGTATCAGTCKGCAGGACTCAGTTAATACTGTTTTTTCCTTTTTTTTTACAAAATGTAATTCATTCTGGTTATATAATATCCATGTATTTCAACACTTGAAATTTCCTTTTTCTTCCTCCTTTCAGAAATATACTTTCAGATTGTTTGTCCAWGAAAAGCAACAACAGTTGCAGGAGATGCTACAGAGCAGAGCCAAAACGTCCACAGATGGATGAGAGTGGATTTGTGAGTCACCAGACATTGTTTGAGGGGTGTTATGAGGCCCTTTAGGCACAGTTGGGATTTTGGGACATAAAAACTGACCTGATTTTTTAAAAGAAGCCTAGAAACAGGAGGGAAAGAAATAGAGCAAAAGAGGAGAAAGTAAAAAGTCTTTAAAAAATTAAGTTGGGCAAACTGACCATTAAATGAGACTTACAAGAGGGAGAAAGAGAGTGGCTTATTTAATTGACTGAACAGTATTTGAGCTATTTAAAGCAGAACAGAGAGAAAGAAAGCATAGTTTGAGGAAAAATCAGAGAAAGCCGTGAGTGTTGTGCAGGCATGCATCTGAATCTTTTTCCAAGATTGCAAACATTTGCTTGTAAACACTTAGAATGCCTTGAAGCCTTCTGAAAACCCACTTCCCTGGATAAAGATTCACTGAAGTTGCTCTATCCCCACAGAGTATCACACGTTGAAGTCTTGTCATTTTGCTAGGCTGCGTTCCGAAATCAGTGCAGTCTATTGTTCCCACAGCTCTGTTAATCCCGCTCTAGTCCTGGYGGATTAAAGCTCCAAATTCCCCGGCGGGTTCGAGGCTCAACTTTATTGATACTCAGCGTTGTTCGGGAGGCGAGGAGATGTTCTCCCTCAGCAGGAMCAGAATCAGATATAATTTCACTGTCTGCTGACTCCATTGATTTTTTTCTATAACTTGTCACCGTCACGTTCATCCCTACTGACATATTGCAATTTTCTSTAAGCATACAGTGTTGCGCAGCAACACAAAAAACAGTCGGATTTTGGTCTTTTGTTAAAAGAGCAATGACACGAAGGGGCACACCACCGCAGCTTTGCCTCACTGGAAACCAGTCAACAAACGTGTTGAAAGATGCTTGTTGGAAATCTAATTCTGAACACAATTAGATAAACGGTCACGAAGCTTCTTTGCATTAATCAAGCTTTGTCAAAGAGCGCATTTTACTGACGTTTCGTCTGTCTTTATATGAAACATGCTATCCCACTGTGTTCAAAAACAAAAACATTTATGCAACTATTTAGAGAGCCCATTCTCATGCCCCCCGCGTTAAGGTATTGACGCATGACCAAGCGTCATTATGTTGATGCCGGGGGTACCTCTCCGCACGTCCRTTCTGTACGAGATGGGGCGGAGGAGGACGGTGTGTTTTCACAAGCCTAGAATTGCGCGAAACTAACCATCCTGGACCCTAAATTTAATTTCTACTAGCCTTATTGAGCCTAACCCTGACCACAGACTCTAAAGTTAACCATTAACTCTGATCACTCATGTTAACCACATCCCTGTGATGCTAACCACAGAGCCTAAAGTTAACCATTAACCCTGATCGCTCATGTTAACCACAGACCCTAAAGTTAACCATTAACCCTGATCGCTCATGTTAACCACATACGTCACGCAAACCCGGAAAAGTCGCGGTCGGCAAGGACCGACGCGCCCAAGCATCTATGTGCTACGAGTCCGACATGAGAATGTGTTAATTTAGAATAAAATTGACATTTGCTATACAATGAGGTGAAGTTTAATACGAAGCATAAATGCCATTACTTTTCTAACAATAACAATGTTTACCTCAGACTTCTAGAAAAACTTGCTACATTAGATAATTACTTCATGCCATATGCTCTGTTTTAATAACGTCAACTAGCTGCAACTCTTATTAACTGAAATTATTAAAACTTTTGGTAAAGGAAAGACAAAGTGATGTTTTCCATACTTCACCAGTTGCTGAAATTATTATCATTATTTAATTACATTCTTATTTTATTTTATTTTTTGCTCCTGATATGTGTTCARATCTTTTAGAATGGAAAATCCGATGATGCAAACACTTCCTGGTTCACAGGGGTGTGCACCTTGAGTTTATGAAAGTTATTAATAATGAATCCAGGTTTGTTTTTGACACTTCAGCAGCTCTGTGYGTTTTTAAAATGTAGAAACATCTTTTTAAAACAATAGAAGAAAATCTAAAAACAACATGTCCATAAAGGCAGACGTGTCAAAAGCTATGTTTTTGTGACACTTTCACCGTTTTCTCATTAATTGTGGTCCTGACCTTTTTCCAGCATCGTCCTCCTGATAATGTGCAGCTTCAGTTGTTTCCTCTCCTGCAAGCTCACTTTTTTTTCTGAGGACTTTGCATCAAGTAAACCAAACTACCTCGCAGGGTTCTGTTCAGTTCTTTTTTCCTTGACATTATTGAAGTTTTTGGTATCTGATTAAACAAATTACCTCTGCCTTCTGTTGGCATCCAGCTGCCCTYTCAAGGTGAAAATACTCTGTTAAGGTGTTGGCTGCTTTTTTTTACACACAGTGTGTCTTCCAGAATATAAAACATCATACAAATATGCTATAAAAGATAAAAGCTGACTTTTCTCCCAGGTGGATCTCCAATGTGGAGCCTGTAAATCAGCCTCCCAGTTTTCCAATCATGTGCATAAACGTGTGAGTGATGCTGGTGATGGAGACGCTGCCCTCCCTGAAGGGGAAAACACAACACAAGCATTAGCATGCCAACAGTCGGACAAGCTGACAGCAAGCTTTACATTTCATGCTGTCAATTTGTGTGACAGGAGATGCTAACACTCTCACTACACCTGTGTGAGCATCACTTATTCATGCATGTACACGTGCATGTACACACACACACACACACATACACACCCACATAAACACACACACACACACAACTTGCTGCTTCAGCAGGCCAGTGAGTCCTCCCAGAAAAAAAAAGAGAGGAATTGAAAAACTTTTTTGGTGACAGCTTAAGAGTGGAGATTGCTATAAAGGCAAACTCAATTTTCTCTGACTCCTCAGCTGTTGACGGTATACACAACTCCTGTGTCGACACATTTCACAGGAGCTAAAACAAGTATTTACTGTCTATATGCTGTATATGTGGTAGMATTTTGTTTTTACTGAGATGTAACTTCTTTTTGCTTCTGTGGAAACTGTTTATTTTTGCTCACGTGGTTGTTTATAATGACACTCGGGCRTGGTTTTGTCACTTAAAGGTGCAATCAGTGTAAACAAACAAACAAACAAACATGAAAAATTATAAGTGGTTGTTTTGCACTGCATCACTTATGGGTGATAATCATTTTAAGGCAGTTACTTGTCATTTTCCCCTCTTTTGCCAGAGTATATTTTTATTCACTCTTGTCGTATTGGTGTTTCTAAAAAACATATGTAGAGAATGTTTAAGGCCTTCAGCTTTTATTACAATATTGTTTTGGGGTTTTATATCATCTGCACTATCATAAATAATGTAGACTCATTATATTATTTACAACTGTAGCTTAAAACAATTAAATACATATGGTGTATAACACTAACCCCTTAACTTAACTCAAATGCAGATAAAATAGGCAATATGAATCATACATTTTACTTTGAAAAGAAAAATCTACAAAAATATTTAAAAAGTCAATAAATAAAATAAAAATCAAACAAGTAATTCTCAGCAGTGTAAACCAAGAAGAGTTCACATCAAAGCTTTAAAGCTTTATTTATGCTTTCTTTGCTGAACTTTACAGAAGCCATCAGGAGAAAATTCATGTTTGTTCATGAATACAGATAAAAAAAATAGGATACTATTTTACAACACGACCATGCTTATAAACATTAATAAGGAGTTCATGTTCCATCAGTTCTTAATAAGGCATTAAACACAAAATTAAAGATTCTTAAAAAAATTAAATAAAAAGGGCAATATTGACCTACCTGACAAAATAAAAATTGAGCGTCAAACAAGAGAAATGTTTGTAAAACCTTAATGGAAACTATACTAAGGTTTTGTGACACAATAGAAAAAAAATTCTAGCAAGTGATACATTTCATTAAACAGTTTCAGAGTTAGAGAATGTTTCTTCATAAAATAGTTCTGCCTCCATTCATGGTTCATTTTCCCTGCCTGTTTTGATTTTTTGCTTCTCTCAGCTACATTTGAATGGTCTCTTAACACTGAAGACAGGAAGTCATAAGTCTGATCCCTCTGCTCAAYATGCCAAAAAAAAAAAGGGAAAATGAACAAGAAGGGAAACAGTCAAGGATTTCTGTCAAACAGTGAGTAAATGCTGCTCCTTCATGAACTGTTTATTCAGTRGTAAATGAAAAGTGTTAACAACTTGACGGTGGAGAGAAGACACTGCAGGTGTTCGGTTCAGTCAGGGAAACAAAGAGAGGAAATTTGTAGAAAGTGTGCAGAATACCAGAGGACAAAGAGAGAGGAGAAAAGGTGAAAAGATGATCAAAAAGAAGAGGTTGTGTTTTTTTAAAAACCTTACTTGTTCACAGTTATATTTGAGACAGCTGAAATCCATTGATATTGATTTTTTAAAGTAAAAATTCCAACTACATAAATAAATAAATAACTATGAATGAGCTGAAAATTACAGACAGAGAAAAACTTGCTTCTGAATACTGCTAATCGACAAAGCATCACTGCGGTTTGGGAAAGCAGAAGTTGATTTGGAGGATTCTGGGAGATTTTCCTGGGAAGAATCTCCTGGACCGCTCTCTACTGGGAAGAAACCTGGGGTGCACACACACACACACACACACACACACACACACAC
>NW_013952416.1:2248819-2252244 GCF_001266775.1 Austrofundulus limnaeus | reverse complement strand
TTGGGGACATTCCATTGACTTCCATTATATTTCTACAGCCTAACCCTGACCACAAACCCTGAGGCTAACCTCACAGGTACCTAACTGACCCTAAAACTAACCTAAACTCAATTCACACCTTGGTCCTAAACCCAACCCACCAATGGCATTTAAACCAAACGGGGGCTCGACTTTTGTCCCTAAATACACCAGTTGTCCCCAAAGGTAGGCATGTTGTCTTAAAATTGCCCCCAAATGTCACCAGAAACAACCCCCCCCACACACACACACATCCTTGTATTTGCATGAAACTGAGGACATTGTATTGACTTCCATTCATTTTTGTAACTGTTTATATGCRTAACCCAGACCTTTTCCCTAAAATTAACCATTACTGGTCTATAGTTAACACTAACCTGAACCAAAACTTAATTCACACCATACCTCTAAACCTAACTAGTAAAGCACAGCAGAGCTGCAAATACAAATACAACAAATACAAATACAAAACTTTACATCAAATACCTCACTTTGACAGTAACTATGGCACAAATGGTCCTCACTCTGTAGTAAAAACAAGTACACACAAACACACACGTTTACRTATCTCCCCCTTCAAAACCCCTCAGAGTCATATGCCAGATTTATTCAGCACACGGCTCGGTGAATGCCACAYACTAGTCGACCAGTTAATGTTTATTGTTCCTCATATATGGACGCTCAWATGTCTGTCATATGAGGCTGTGGTGTGCTTGCAGCACACTCATGAGTGTTTATATGACTACCCACTGAGATGTGTAAGAAATGGTGTAGGCAGAGCACCATAAATAAAGCCCCCTGGCAACGGTTTGAGCTGCATGTATTTAATTGGCATCAGTAGAGGCTCAGCATGCAAACGATGAGACGTCAGCAGGTTCTTCTGCCTTTGGAGCAGCAGTTGGGTTCTGAAGGAAACTAATGGATAAACTTTGATTCGAGTTGTTCTGCTCCTGCTTGCTAACCTGAGTTCCTTCCTTAGTGTTCTGACGCGTCTAAATGACTTCACATGTGCAGAAAGGCCCACAGTGCGCGCATRGCTGTGAGAGCTCGAACGACACTCTGCGTATATTCAAGGCTTAAAAGAGTGACTGGCTTCCCGTAAACAAGTGCAGCAGCTCCCCGAAGGCTTTCAGATTAGCCTCTGGCACAGGCTCTGATCATCCTCACACAGGCTTCATACCAAGGAGTTCTCCCTTCAGGACTTTTGGGAACGCTTTCTGAATTCAGGTTGTGCATCGGCCTGAATGCAAGCATTAACGAGGAAAAAACATCTTTTTAACAAAAAAAAAAAGTAGCCCAGTTTGCTTTTGTCTCGTTTTTTTTTTTTTTTGCCAATATGTTGGCATATCACACGCCCAGACTTGTCTTCCTGCTTTAAATAATACACACTTCCATCCCAAATTATTCAGTGTGCTGCTTGTTTTGAGAATGATCAGAAACCATCATCATGCTGTGTTTATTACCTGCTGCCAAAGGTGAAAGTAGAGCAGTAAAGTTTTCTCCTGTGTGTTTTTGTTTTTATGTCTCACTGATCAGATTTAAATAAAGCTTTGAGAAAGTAATCACTAGATATGCATCTAAACTGATTAGGTTTTGAAATCGGTTTAGTTTGAAAAGGTTGCAGCAAAGTGATCCAATCAAACAAAAAAAATTGGCCATGATGAAATTAATTTTATAGATAATGAGCTGAAATTTGTTGTGATTGTAGTGGATTTTGGCATTAAACTCTGGCATGAAARGAAGTGGATGATATGCATTCAATTAAAAGTAATCTTTTCTTTCATTATATTTTTTGCCATGATTTTGCAAAAAGCAAGATTTTCTTATATGATTTGAAATCGATTAAAGCAAAAATTCTTATTTGTATGTTTACTGGACAGGCTTGTAAAAGATGGACAGAAAAGAAAAGATTTCTTATAGCTGAAATAAAAGAAACACAAGCAAAATTTTGCAACGAATCACTTCAATCACAAGAATGTTTTCTTTTTAATTTTTAAAGTATGGAAAAAAAAAACAGCTTTTGCACAATAATGCAATAAAACCACAATTCCCTAACTGTTTTTTGCATTCTCTTCATCTAAAATAAACTGAAGCACAACAAGTATTTTCAAGTTCCAAACAGCCCATCCTGATTCCTCCCTTCATTGACTTTAGCTCAGCATTTATTACATCATACCCCAGCAATTAGTGGCTGACCTCGCAGGAAGTGAAAATCAGTGTCTGTAATTAACTATTGGACTTCTCGACACAACTGGAGCTGACAGTGAAGGCCGAGCGTCACACATCAAACAAACGCCTGTTCATCCAGAGCTGCCTCCTGAGCCCCCCGCTGTTTGCCCTCTTGGACCAGTGACGGTACTGTCAAATCCACCAGTGAGGACATCATTAGGTGCACTAATGACGCCACAGTTCAGGCTTTCATCAAAGGTGATGGGTCGGTACGCAGGTTTGGAGGAAGATTATGTTGCAGCTGATACAACCCCAAGACCCAAACAGTTTTTGTTTTCAAAAGACCTGAAAAGGAGGCCACTTTCTGACTTTGACAACTAATATCAGGGGCATTGAAAGACGCCCTTCAGATGCTACAACTGACAAAGTGGATTTGAGTTTTTTTAGCAATTGTTTCCTTCTTAATGGTGCTTTACAATTAATCTGTCATGATCTGTGTTTTTGTGTTCATTTTCTAGTGTTTTCTCTGTTCCCATRTGTTTCTCTTCCCTGCTGTCTTGCCTCCAGCCCCGCCCACGCTCACCTGTTTCCTCTTGTGTCTCTCCAGGTGTTTCCCATTGTCTCTTAATTTGTTTGCTTTATATTCTGAGTCTTGTCTTCCGTCTTTGTCGGATCATTGTTGTTTGCACCTGTGTTCAGTCTTCCTCGTCCCTGTGYATTCAGTGAGTTTTTGGAGCTGCCTCGCCAGCCTTCTTTTGTTATATTAAAGCCTTTTTTTTTTGTTACATTTTGAAATTTTGTGTGAAAGATGGCGGCATAGCTGAGTCAGAGATCAGATCTCCAGAAATAGATTTCAGAACTAATGTTAGCATGATGCATATTAGATTATCTTGGTTAAGGGTTGAAGTTAGGTTTATGTTTAAAATGATATTATTAATAAAAATATTATTAGTTCAAAACAGCCATACTTTCAATTGCCTTTTAGTGCTAATGTACATGATTATCAAACTAGACATGCTATTGAAAGTAGATTTATACTTCCAAAAGTTCACACAAATTCCATGAAGATGGCGGTTTTATAGAGAATTATTTATGTTTTTATGGAATACTTTACCTAAAAACAAATTGGAAATATATCGGGAAAATGAATTTCGAACTTTAAGAAGATATTTGCAAGGAAAACAATTATATTGAATAATTCATTGTTGTATTCATTATTCTGTTCATCATAGCAAATG
>NW_013952416.1:2231933-2248755 GCF_001266775.1 Austrofundulus limnaeus | reverse complement strand
ATTAGTTTTAGTTTAAAACTATGAGATTAAAGGCATTGAGTTATTAGTTTTCCTTCAAATATYGCTGGGCCTTCATTTACACACAGTTTTATTTACATCAAGGTGTTTGAATGTTCCTTCCTTTGTTGGGCTTCAGTAATAAAACAAAAACAACAAAAAAAAGGATTTTGTTTTGAGTATTTTACTGCATGGCTCATGGTTTCATTTAATCTTATTTTTTTCATTGTTTTGCTGGTTTTTTTGTCAGCATTAAATGCAAAAAAAAAAAGCCAACTTCAATGCTGCACACTACATCTAAACATCTCAAATATATTCATTTATTCACTGGGGAGCAGATATGTGAGTAGTACGATGAGCTGTAAAATTTGTCAGATTAAGCCTGCGAGCAAATATTCTTCCTGCAGGACATRATTAATATACACATAAACAGTTATAAATAGAATATCAAAGCATGCTCAACTAGGTGGACCAATTAGCAASAGAAGAAAAAGAGATTTTTCTTGCACTTGTGAGCAACAGTGTTGCCCTGTGAATTGCTTTGCTATTAGTTTGTTTAGCCGTGTCAAAAATAAGTAAAAGCTTCGCAATAAGACTAAATTAGGTGAGAACTGGACAATCAACAAGAGCTCGAGGGAAAAGCTGTAGTTTTTTAAAAATCTATTCATGTGTGTGTGTAAGTGTGTGTGTGTGTGTGTGTGTGTGTGGGTGTGTTTGCCCAATTAATGAACACATCTCCTGCCTGTGTCAGCATCTTGTTTGCAATTAAGGCAACACGGCTGAAAGCGTAGACATCTCAGCAGACACCTAATGTTGCTATCATAGAGCTACAGTGCAGCCATTTAGCTGCTGGACATGTAACTGATAAAAAATAAATAAATAAACAAATAAAGGAGGGAAACTGGTGATTTCCAAGCTGCAGAGAAATGTGTGATTCCAAAAATGTTTTACACTTATATTCAAATCGGATGTTGTCCCCGCAGCAAAACGATGACATGTTATTTATTCTTGGACTGTGAACATATTATAGGACCCATGCTGAGATGCTGTGAAAATGCATCACATGAGTTGGCAGCAGATGAAACCAAAACAGTTTTTTTAAATACTTCATTTTATGGCAATAGAGACTTTACTTAGCTGCATATATTTCCTGCTGACAGGCTGTGGAAATGATGCAATAAGCCAAGTGACGTTTCCTCTCCAAGATCTCCACCTCTGTCGTCCTGCCCCCGGCTCTCTGCCTTACTTTGTCTTCCTGTGGCATTAACAAGGTGCTGGAGGCTGTTTGGTCACACATTTTGACCTGATTTGGTGTGAAAATCACCGCAGGTAGCCACTCAATAACACTTATTTTGTGTGTGTGTGTGTGTGTGTGTTTTTTTTCTTGTCAAGAACTGGAAATAAAAAACACAGGGTAATAAAATGTATGTAAACATGCAAATAAATATTAGGTTTTGTGCTGGAAATGTTTTTCTTTTTTTCTGCAATGCATTTGCAAAGAGGATTTTTATTTCTTTAGTAATGTGCTGTATTGTGTTAAAGTCTTCATGATATTAAAAAAATATATTTGTGTTCTGGGGAAGGAAGTATAGGCAAATGCATAGGACAACATCCATCTCGGGGGCATGACAAATGTAAAAAAATGCTAACTTTTTATCRGAGTATAGTTGATTTAGCCCTCAAGGCCTGCGCGGGGGGTGGGGGGGTACTTAACATGAAAATTGTTTCTTATATCAATGGTAAGCTTAAATTTATGATTAAATGCAACAAAATAAATTTAAAAGTTGAAAGATAATAACAACTGTCCTGCCCCTGAGCTGTTGGCTTTAAGTAGCCTTGCAATTTAGTTGGATAGCACAGTATTAATGTGTRAAAAAAGCTGCTTTAAATTCAGCATCAACCATAAACTGAATCTGCCATAATGCAGCTACTCACTAGAAAGTAATCAGTGAGTAAAACTTTATTTGTTTTACTTTTAATAATATTTCTGTATTTATTTCAGATTTAGTCAGTCGTACACTTAGTTCTTACCAGTGTTTAAAAGAGGTCATGTTAAAACACTGTTTAGTCAAAGTTAAATATGAAACGTCAAAGTTCATTACAAGTGGCCCTTTGAGGGCCACCATAACCCTCATGTGGCCCTTGGTGAAAATGAGTTTGACACCCCTGATTTATCCTGTAGAACAATCCCTGGTTACTCAGATTAATGAAGGTAACTTGTTCTGTGGGTTTCTTAGCTGCTTTGTTACATGAGATGTTACATGGTGCAGAGGAGAGGATGTTTTATAATATAAGTATCATTTGATGCAGTCAAGACTAATTATTGGTGCTCAGTGTGAAAAAAACCCAAAAACAAGTAAGGACAGTGGCAATTTTTGTTGACATCAGATAAAGTTCAGGTTAAAGTCTGATTTTCAGTGTTCTACCTTCATAAAATACTGATTTTATGTTATCAATCCCACGTATTCAGTAATTTAACCAGGAGAGACTTACACAAAGACAAAGTAGCAGTTAGAAAGTTTTAATTTGGCACTCGGACCTCTGCAGAAGACATAGGCGCAAAGGGTGTCTCAAATCCTCATCATCCACTCCCACCCCTCCAACCGGAGCCCAGGCACTGGTGGTGGAGTGAGAGCAGAAGGAGCCATGGATGGAGGGCCTTGTTAGTGAGGACTTGCATGCTGATTGGCTGCAACAAGGCATAGGTGGATGCTGATAGGCTTACAGTGGAGGCATGTGACGATGCGACCGGATGAAGCGAATGAGGCTGGGAGGAGTCTTCCAGACTGAATTTACACCTAGGCTTCATAATATGGTCAAAAAATGCAAGTAGATCTTTTATGAAACTTTCTGGGGGAGTATACTCCTGAACTCCCCCCTAGAACAGCTTCACTCCACAGCTGCTCGTAAACATGAACAGGTGTTCCTCATCGCTGTCGGCAAATATTGGCAGGTGCAGACGTTTGATTTTCTGTTTTAAATGAATATATGAATACGAATACAACCTGGTTTCTAAAGATAAAAATTTGGTGTGAATGTTTAGAAATTGGCAGTGAGCTTTAGAAGATTGCACAAGGGGCACCAACTGAAATCTTACCTAGGGCACCAAATTGGCTAGGTACGGCCCTGTTTGTGTTTATGATTTACTTAAATTAATCATTGCATACAGTTCCTCACATATAACTGTATTTGGCCCAAGAAGGCCTGATTTTTGTAAGTAATTCTAATTTTGTATTTCTAATAGTTCCTTTTCCTCTTACTGCTTTCAAAACTGCACCCACAAGACACTGTAGATTCAAAGATTCAAAGTGTTTATTGTCATATGCACAGATGAAAACATGTTTCCCTGAGCAATGAAATTCTTACTTTGTCGTCCATTTTTGAATGCCAAGAGATAACCATAATAAAAAACAAATCATCACTGAAAGTACACAATGTTGATTAATTAAAAAAAGAGACTAAACTAAGGATAATAACATCAGAAGGGAACAATATAATAATGACAACAAGAAGGGAACTGTACAGTCTGTTTTTAAAGGGTAATGTGCAAATGTGCAACAGGTAACAGTCTGAAATGTGCGCATGTGCAATAATAATAATAGTTGGAGGAATGTCACGTTTAGCTCTTTAAAAGTCTGATGACACTTGGGAAAAATGAGTTCTTGTATCTGGAGGTTCTGCATGTCACACTTCTTCTACCTCCGGCCGGAGGGCAGAGGTGTAAATAGTCCATGCTGGGGGTGAGTTGGGTCTTTGATGATTGAGGCTGCTCTCCTGTGGACCCTGCAGTGGTAGATGCTCTGCAGAGAGGGCAGTGAAGTCCCTGTGATCTTCTCAGCAGTTTTTACCACTCTCTGCAGGCGTTTGTAATCCATAGTGGTGGCACTGTTGTTCCAGGCTGTGATGCAGCTGGTCAAGMTGCTCTCTACAGTGCAGCTGTAAAGGTTCCTGAGGATCCTTGTTGACATGCCAAACTTCCTTAGTCTCCTCAGGAAGTAAAGTCTCTGTTGAGCCTTCTTGACCAGCTGTGTGGTGTTCTCAGTCCAGGTCAGGTTCTCAGTAAGGTGGACGCCCAGATATTTAAAGCTGCTCACCCTCTCAACCTCGAGGTCTCTGATGTGCAGTGGTTGGTGCGGCCTCCTTTCCTTCCTCATGTCCACTATCAGCTCCTTTGTTTTGTCGATGTTGAGGGTGATGTTGTTGTCCTCACACCAAGACACCAGGCCGGCTACCTCCCTCCTGTAAGCCGCTTCATCCTCCCCAGTGATGCGTTCTGTCACTGCAGTGTCATCAGCGAACTTCAAGATGATGTTGTTCTCATGGGAGGCAGCACAGTCGTGAGTGAACAGGGTGTAGAGCAGGGGTGCCCTGAGAGGGCCAAAATTTTAAATATATATATATATTCCCTAAGAGGGCCAAAATTAAAATCAATCTGAGGGCTGCGGGCCAAATGCAGTAATATAAGAAATGCAAATACTTAAGTAAAGTTGTTTTACTTTTTATGATTAAGCTAGCAGCCAGTGTGGTTGCCCACATTCTTTAGTTTTTTTCAGCCCATAGACATGGAGAAATTTCAGGGAGCAAAGGCTCATGGGACTTTTCATAATTTTAAATTTGAGTCTGTGGTCTTATAAGGTGTGCAAATCTATATATGAGCTTAAATCTAATCTAAATGTCTCTTGTAGTTACTTGTATTTTATATTTAATTTTAACATAATTACAATCTAGTAACCAGGACAACTGCTGGTGGGCCAAATCAAATGGCTCGGCGGGCCAATTTTGGCCCGCGGGCCCCACTTTGGGCTCCTCTGGTGTAGAGCATTGGGTTAAGGATGCACCCCTGTGGGATTCCGATGTTTGTGATGAGAGTGGAGGAGGTCCTGTTCCCAATCCTGACTGTCTGAGGCCTTCCAGTCAAAAAGTCTAGGAACCAGTCACAGAGGGCGGGTTGAATTCCTAGTGAGTCCAGTTTACTGATAAGTTTTTGTGGGATGACTGTGTTGAAGGCTGAGCTGTAGTCCATGAAGAGGATCCAGATGTACGAGTCTTTTTTTCTCCAGGTGGGCCAGCAGCACTCTCTCAAAGCACTTCATAATGACTGGAGTGAGTGCTACTGGCCTGTGGCCATTGAGACAGGTGGGTGGGCTCTTCTTGGGGACGGGGACAATTGTTGTGGTTTTGAAGCATGTGGGGTCAATGCTCTGGCTGAGGGAGGCATTGAAGGTGGCAGGAAAGCATTAGCTGTGTCCAAAACGACAGGCCGGGTCCTCTGAAGGCCGAATACGTCGGCCGCATACGTCACAGCGCCGCGACGAAGGACATCCCAAACCGAAGACTCCTCCGATGCGGCCGACAAATACGTCCTTCCTTTGGCCCGAATCGAAGGACAGGTCCGATGGATCCTTCCTGGCCCAGCATATCCCATAATGCATTGCGGCCTGACCAGAGATTTTTTTATGCTAGTAATGGCGGACGAAGCGAGACAAAAGAATACATTTTAAATAAAAATATGGTGATATAAAAATTAAAAAAAAATTAGCAGTTGTAATTCTAACACTTTTATCATTTGTATGGACATGTTTTTAAATATTATTTTTG
This sequence comes from Austrofundulus limnaeus, assembly GCF_001266775.1. NCBI lineage: Eukaryota > Metazoa > Chordata > Actinopteri > Cyprinodontiformes > Rivulidae > Austrofundulus > Austrofundulus limnaeus. The sequence continues at coordinate 2,243,160 of NW_013952416.1, read as the reverse complement.
TCATAAAAACATGAAATAAACATGCACCTACAGCGGGTCAATTAGTTCTTCAAATGTTACCTTTAAGTCAATTTTACTGTTTTGTGATATTAATAATGCTAATATACTGATATTTTTCTAGTTTTGATTTAAGTTTGCTTGTTTAGCGTCGTCACAGTTGCTAGGTGACATGACGTAAGGACGGGAGGCTAGACCGTCCAGATTCACAGCCTCTTTTTTTCCGGTCTTCCCGGTCTACCAAGGACCCGGCCCACCTCGATTGGGTAGTCTGGGTCCTCCGGAGGACCCGGCCTGTCGTTTTGGACACAGTCATTGTCTCCTTTGTGTAATAAAAAAGAAGAAAAGTTTCATGCGCACCATGCATTCAAGTAATAAGTCAAGCATTTTCTCATCAGTTAGACAATTTAAATAACTTCCACTTTAATGGTTCTGTGAAATGTTACTCAGACTTTTTAAGTGTGAGGTAAAACGTTGCCTTTAGGCAGCCGGGCTTATACCTGATCTGTAAGACAGTTCAGAAGAAAGTTGTTTTATCGAGACAAGTGACAAATTAATGGTTAGGTGTAAAAACCCATGGCAGCTATTCAGAGCCTTACAAGCTCCTACACTTGCAGTCACTCTATGCGATGCAGATTAACATTATGTTTTTACATGTTCTGCTGGAGAGATATTTTACCCACACAGAAGTGCCTTTATGAAAATAATGTTTTAACTCAGTCTGAAGATGGCTGGATGTTGGTGTTTGACAGTCCACAGTTTTCACTAAGTAGTTCTTCTGTTTTGCATTTTCTCATTAGTAATTATAATTTATGATGTAGGTTTTATTCCTGTCAGAGCCTCTGTGAGCTGTGATTACAGTAAAATTCAATTCATAATGAATGGTAAAGCGTTGCTAAACCACAATTTAGGTGGATGTATTCTAGTCTTGTACTTACTTTTCTCTTAACATGTATCGTAGCCCTAAAACATAATTCAGGCTTGTGTTTAGTCCTTTTCCAAATGCAAGATCTCTCATTGCTGGTTTTCCTTTAGCTATCAAACGTTGCAGCTAAAGTGTGCTTCCATTTTTTTCAGATGCCAACATTTCAGTAAAACGAGGCCTTGTTAACCCGTGCACGCACAGGCAGAAACAGACGAGCAACCGTGAGGTTGTAGCTCCCTGCAGGCAAACGGAGAGGGCACTTGTTTGGTTCTTTGTTTCGGAGACGGTGCGACGCGGCCCGTGTTTGTGTCACGTAGCCRTACCCCACCTCCGTGTCTGCCCCCAGACTTAATCCTTTCAAAGTTCAAAAGCTAGAGAACGCTTATCAAGCGGCGCAGAGCAAACCTCTGGGAAATGGGAAGTTTAAAAGTAACAGCACGTGTTTGCCTYTCGCCGAGGATGAGGCAGGCAGGTTCTTAAAAATTTGAAGTGCCAAGGTGAAGTGTTCCTGGGGTTGTGACTCTTCATCTTCTTTATGCTTTTAAATYGTCTGTGAAAGCAGCGATGGATTAGGCATTGTTTCCTCTTACCTGTTTTTCTGTTTGCTGTTGTCCTTGAGTTCGTGTCTTCCATCACAGTGATAGGATTTTTTTGTGTGTGTGCGTGTATACAAGAAGCTATTTTGTCCATCAATCTTTGTGCCAGTTTGAAAAATGAAAACAACATATTTGTTTCTGACAAAACCTACCTCGCAAAAAATAACCATAACTAAAATACAGCTAAACCCTCAGTGCTTCATGTCAGAAGGCGTTTCGTGGCGTTCTGTCACAGGCCTGAGCGAAGAGAGAAAGTCTCCAGGGTGCGATGGGCTGTGAGATCTTTGGAAATGCTCTGACAGATCAAAAAGACCCTGAAGTAGGAGGGGGCGAAGCAGAAATATTCGTCAGGCTAAGTGTTCGGTCTTATAAACTTCTCTCTCACTGGTTCCTGCTTTATTCCAGTTTTCTTTCTGTGTTTTTATTGCAGCACTTTTCCATTTTATACATTTACCTAATCAGAAACATAACACTTTTAGTTATCTTGTGATTTGTTCTCATAGACTAATCATGAGAATACATTTTTGTGCAAACAACATGCTTAAACTTCATGAGATACTTTTTTATTTCCACAAAGAGAAAAAAGAAAGTTCCTTTTAACAAGTTGTGTAATGTAAATGATAGCAGCCATAACTGTTTACATGCTTTGCTGTTCTCATAAAATATATTTTTTGAGGCTTTTATTAGAGCAGAATTTGCCAGACACTCATTTGAGCTGAAAAAATAAAAAATAAAACAAGACTGTAAAAGAAAAACAGGTTTTAAGTAGATCAAACAGTTACCAACTCATCACAGATATTCATATTCCTATTGAAACCTTACACTTCCTGTACTTTATTACGCAGGCAGCGTTTTTACATCACTGTTCGAAAAAAAAAGTTTGAAAATTATTTTTGGAAAGGACTGCTCAAGAAACCACAGCCAAAGAAAAAAAATGTTTTTGAGTGCTGCCAAATTTTTCAGGTTTATTTTAAAGTCCTCTTCTAAAATGATGAAATTTGACAAGCTTGGTTTGGAAAAAAATTGCTTCTTTTTTACACACGTCCCAATGATCTGATGTTCAAATGACATTTCTGTGGTGATCATGTGTAAACTAGAAAATCTCCCACTCCCACACTAACTATTTTTCTATTCTAAAACGGACATTTTTTTAATGTCATTCAGTGGTTTGAGGGAACTTCCTCTTTTGGGACCTGTTGCTTTCAGTAACCGATCTTGAAAAAGCTGCATTAAAAAAAAAGGATGGATTTCAGTCCATAAGGAGTAAATCCACATGTTAGATGTTTAGTTTATTTAAATTGTCCATAACTAAATATAATAACAGCTACTGGTTGATATTAAGCAGTAAAAATTATAATTAGCACATGAAATTAAGCTGAATCATTTGTCATTGAAAAACCTACAAGGCTGTTTTTATATCTTGTATTAAACTCATATAAAATCTGTAAATCTGAAACGTGAATAAAAGTCCATTTTAYGCATTTCTCCTATTTCTTTGGTGCTCTCATCTCGCCTCGCCTCCTCTCATCTCGTTTCCTTTTTTGGAAAGAAGCAAAGAGTTCTTGCGTCATCAGCCTGCACCCACCTACCTATATTTCACTCAAGGATCCCATAGAGGGTGGGATTAGTGCAGTCTCACAATCCAAACCTTTGATATTACAGCAGAGTTCAAAGCCGCTCAGCTGCTTTGTAATCCCATAAATCAGGACCAACATGTAATGATATTAATGGTTTCACATCCTCAGTGTGATTCACAAACGGGAGTTCTACTCTGCTCTTCTAACACATCCTCCACATGGGCGTCTCTGAGCCTGTGAGCAGCCCAGAACTTGTTCCAGGGGTTGCAGATGTGTGATTAATTTTCTCAAAAGCCTTTTGATTGCATTTATATTGCACTAAAGCAGCTAAATAAATGGAGAAACAGAAACCCAAGGAATGTGAGACCAGAGAGGTTTTTATGGCTGCCTGCCTCTATTTGTATCTAAAAAAAAATCAAACGTTCTTTGATACTTTGTGGCTTTTGTGCATCACAGTCAATGCCTTTTTCAAATAAATAATTTTGGAAAGTATTACACTGTGAGGCAGGGCATGGTTGTTACATCTAAAATTACTTTTTTGTTAAATATGGACAAAGGAAAGCATACAAATACTTCTTAGAGAAAAGAATGCAAAAATATTAACTTATCAGCTCAGTTTTAAGCTTGACGGTGGATAGAGTTACTGTACTGCAATACTGTGTTATTGCCTGTTTAAACAAAATAAATAACTCAATAATTGTACTGTTTTCTGATGGTAGAACTTCTTATGTAATTGTAACTCAGTCCAGATGTTATTAATTTTAGTTTTATTTAAATGTATCAGCGAAGAGTTTAAGCCCAATCAGGTCACTCTTCCATCAAAAGACTAACATGATGAGGCAGACAGCCATGCAGGACTGCACTYGCAGCAAAATGAGAATCACTAATTATGATAACATGCATGTCTTTTTAAAAATCAAGGCACAGAGACCAAAGAACTTGAAGCAGAATGGAACAGGATGACAGACAGCTGCACAGAACTGTCTTTCTGCAGTTTCCAGTTCCTGCATTGCTGAGAATGGCTTTGTTAACGTCTCATTTTAATGTTTTAAGCAAAGCATTTACTTTTTTCAAACAAGTGAACAGCCTCAGTGACAAATGAGAGAACGCCTTCCACTAACACAGGCTGCCATATTTGAYTGACAACCCAGGAAGAAATGTCATTTCACTGGTTGTAAAGTGACATTCAGCCAAATGCAGCTGAACCTTTAACATTCCTCCATATTTTCATCTGCTGAATCCAAGCTTTATTTATTGTGTGACCACAATGTGCTCTAAAGCAGTGGTTCCCAAAGTTGGGGTCGGGACCCACAGTKGGGTCCCGAAACATCAAGGTGGGGTCCTGAAAAGATTTTCTGAATTAATTACACAAAAAATTACAACTGTCAATAATTTTAGCCTTTTTTGTTACAAAAAAATAAAGTTAGTGTACTTAAAATGGACAAAAATAGCATAATAAAAATTGTTACTATGCTCTTGTTTATTTGATGTGAAAACAATGTTCATCAACCAACAACAGCTGGGGTCTCARGTCTCTGCTGCTGGTATTTTGTGGGTCAAAAGCTGAAAAGTTTGGGAACCACTGSTCTAAAGGCCCAAGCACCAGTCAATAAAGTGTTTTATTGTTGTTGTGCAGGAGTGACACAACCTGAATGCAGACCTTTTGAATCAACCTTTTTGTTTTTGTAATAAAGATTTTGTCATTCTTACATATGGGATTAATTCATGTGTTAAAAATCATGGATTCTAATAAAACATCATGTATGAGTGGAAAGTTTTGTCTCTAAATTGACACGAACAAGCTGCCACTTTAGAATTTTGTCTTAGTGAGGAAAAAAAAGAAGAAAAAAGATCTTGTTCCTGCCTCCTTTACCAGAACATCTTTGTACACCCCAGTTGTTATCTCTAAATTGTCATGCTGGGTCTCACATTCCTGCCTGTCCTCAGCCCCCCGGCCCGCCTGCCACTCCAACAGACCCACTCAGCCTCCAGCTTGATGTGTTGCCACGACAACAGGTCAAATAGCCACCCATCTTGAGCAGCGCGCAGGGCTCGCTGGGGCTTCTTCCTGAAAGTTGTTTTCCTCTGACAGCCTCTATCTTTGTATCTCCTCCTGTAAGTGGATTTGTGTACGGGCTTTATGTAACAGATGACAGGAGTTACTGCAGCTTCACAGTCATGTGAGGTGGACTTTCTTATATCTGAGTGAGTCTATACATTTTTTTCAAATTGTGTGGGTTTGCTGAAATAGTTTCTTGTTTTTAATAATAAAGGACAAAAAAGGGGAAAACTATATTTTTTAGTGAATTGTTTTTGCCTTCATGTCACCTGGAAATCTGAATAAGAAGTGAAAAGTGAGATTTATAAGAAAACCAAATAAGCTTTCAATTGGTTTTATTCTACATTATTCTACAAGAATAACCTGAGATTCAACCTATGCTGCATATGAGACACCTGGCAGAGCAAATAATGCACTTTTCCTGCTGTGTTGGCTAAAAAAAAAGCATAAAAAATCCCACTCAGTCCTGATGACCTGACCTCTATGAAGACATGAGACAGCTTAATTTTAGGCCTGCTGTTTTCCTCGACTCCATCTCCTCCTTTCGTGAACAAAAACTCCACTCCAGAGTTCTTAATGACACGCTGATTGCTTTTTATTGTTTCAGTGCTACAAAGCTCGTGGCGTGGGATGGACACCCCGCGTGCCTCATGATAGAAATGCATGGAATCAGCACAGGACACGTCTGGCGTGGCAATACAACTATGGTTGTTTGTGTGTGTGTGTGTCGCATGTGTCACTACAACACGGAAGAAACATGAGCTTGTACATTAGGAACAAAGATTTCTGCCCTTTTTTGTTTTATTATGATTATTTTTTACACAATAATCTCACACACCTAAAATAATCTGTCCCTGAATGAAAGTCTGTGAGGTTTTTTTCCTGCTCTGTACAGCTTTTGTGACCATTGTCCCCTTTTTTATTTGATTTGTTGTTGTTKTTWACCTGCACCACGTTTGTAAGTATTTATTATGAGATTATGCTCTGTGGAATTTGCACTTTATGATCTTCTTGAAAGCACTTTGGAAGTCTTTGTTGAAGTAGGCATATATGATGGGGTTCAGGAGGGAGTTGGAGTAGCCCAGCCAGTTTATAACGGCGCCCAGCCAGTCGGGCATGTAGCAGCTGTCTGCGCAGAAAGGCAACACCAGCGCCACGATGAAAAACGGCAGCCAGCAGACGATGAACGTGCCCATGATGATACCGAGCGTTTTCACCGTTTTGCGCTCGCGGGACAGCGCGAGCTTCCTTTTTGCTCCCGAGTTCCTCTCGTTCATGCTCTCGTAGCCCTGCGAGGACGACTGCGGGGTGTTGGGCAAGGGCAGGTGCGTCTTGGAGTTGCTGAGAACTTCTATGATCTCCAGCGACTCGCCCTCGTCTCCGTGCTTCACCGCGCCGTTTACGCACGGGGAGCTGGTTTTGGACTCGTCGCAGCGCTTCCAGCCCTTTCCGCCGAGCTCCCCGTTCCGTTTCTTGTGGAAGATGGCGGGCGATATGGTCAAGCACTTGTCCGAAACTTTTGCCTTCTCGGTTTTCTTCACCGTCTTGCGAATCCGAAACCGAGCGGCCTTGAATATCCGCCCGTACAGCACCAGCATCAGGATGAGCGGGATGTAAAACGCTCCAAACGTGGAGTAGATCGTGTAGCCCGGGTCCTGGCTGATCATGCACGCGTCCGGATTCGCCCTGTCCTCTGCGCTTCTCCACCCTAACATAGGCGGGATGGAGATGGAGAAACCAATGAGCCAAGTTGCGGAAATCAAGAGCGCAGCTCGCTTTGGTGTCCGTTTATTTACATAGTCAATGGGGTCAGTTATTGCCCAGTACCTGTCCAAGGCAATTGCGCACAGATGCAGGATGGATGATGTACAACACAGTACATCCAAAGAGATGAACAAGTCACAGATCCCCTGCCCCAGAGTCCATTTGTTTAAAACCTGGTAGAGCGCCGCCATGGGCAGCACCAGCACCGATACCATCAAGTCTGTCACGGCCAGGGATCCGATCAGGTAGTTGGCGACATTCTGGAGAGATCTCTCCAGGGCGATGGCTGCCACGACGCACGCATTGCCAAATATGGAGCAGAGGATGAGGGCCCCCAGGAGCAGAGAGGTGATGATCTGGTAAGCCAGCACCAGATCTGGCAGGAACCCAGACGCCGTCAAATTCTCACCCCCGATCCAGTCGGCGACCACGTCCATCCCTTCAGGGTAACCGCTGGTCGCGTTGCTGTCATTGCTCCTTGTTATAAAATCCATAATGCCGCCGCACACTGTCAGTGAAACTTTCCTGAAGCAGCGTGGGGGGTGGGGGATAAAGTGAGCAGAAAGTCAGCCAGCCGCTCAGACTGCCGCCGCCGGTGCGTTTTAGGTGTCCATCGTGGTTACCGCGTTCGTGTTGTCGCTCTCAGGACGCATGACGCAGTGTTTGCGAGCGTGCACGCTAAAGGCTGCGCATGTGTGTGTGTGCGCCCGCGCCCATGTGTGTGTGTGTAGCAGCCCATGAGTGTGGACACCGGTGGGCTCATTTGCACTGCGAAACATCTGAGCTCGGTGATGCCGTGAATTCATTTATACCAACAGCTTTGGGTACGTCAGACCGGGAGGGGGGTCACCCTGGAGTTTTGTGCTGGCGCGCTCCGTGTTGCTCCGCTTTTCACTGCAAGCAGCCGAAGAGGGGGGATTATTTCCTTTCGCTCTTCTTTATTTGACAATTCGGACCCTTTATTGTTATTATTATTATTATTATTATTATTATTATTATTATTATTATTATTATTATTATTATTATTATTATTATTATTATTAGCAATGCAACTTGGTGTTGGGAAAAGTTCACAGTGAACATTTTTTCTCTATTTACTATTTAGCTTGTTGATTTAAAAAAAGATAGATTAAACGTGTCTAATTTAGATAATCGGAAAGCCTTTAGAGTGTTGACAGGAGCTGATGTGTGTTTGTAGTGGTTTGAACAGCCAGAGCGCACAGAACGAGATGTGATTCAGGACCAGGGGCAGCTCCTCTGCAGGTCAAGAAGGATTACTGCTGCCATCTGCTGTCCACAGGGTGTATTGCAACAAATGAAGGTTTTATTTTTCGTTCAGGTGGAAAAGATAAGAAATGAGAAAAAAAAGTTTATGTAAGGGTAGAGAACAAACGTTAAAAGCTTTTTTGAAATGTATTATTTTTTTTCTATTGTTTTTTTTTTTTTGAAAATTTATGCAGTTGATGATCAAGTGGTAAAAAGCCACTGAAAAAAAATACATTTTCTTAAAATTTAAGCACACAAAGAGGCAGTGTACCAAAACTAAAATCACACATTTCAGTTATATCTGATAAATTCTATATTGGTTACATTGTTTATTTATTTTGGTTCATAGAGAAAAAGCTGACACGGTGGTATTGGACATTGTGCAGAAAACGTGTTTCTGGCTTTTTCATCTCATTTTTTGTGAATTCAGGGTTGAGTTTTCTATCACTACACAATAGTGAGACCACATGAACCGAGCACCTATTGTAAAGGGGCTCATCATGGGGGGGATTTTGTTTTTGTTAACAGAGTGGAAGGCCCCAGGGGGCTCAGAGAGGGGCAGGACAGGTCAGACCAAAGAGCTGCTCTTCTCATCTCCTGGGAACTGGAACGCTCCATCCGACTCTTAAAAACAGTTTGAGTTTGCACATCCAGAAGAAGTGGGACTCTGAAAGAAGACTGCGGGATGGTCGGGAGGGGTAAGACCAGTTTAGCTGGTTAAAGTTGCATCAAATGAGGTCTGCTTGAGGCTTTAAAGCACCATCATGAGATCCCATGTGGGAGCATCGGCTGTAAGCGGCTCAAGCAGAACCGAAGGTGGTGGGAACGAGAACGCCGCTGAAGGAGACTGGAGCGATGAGACTAATCGTCTATGCACGAAGGCGGTGAGACCTCTGTTGAGGAGCGAGGATGTGGCAGGAGAGAGAAGGCTGGTGAGACCTGCCCTGCTCAGAAGAAAAGCTCTGAGACAGACCTGCTCCGAGGACAACAGAGGAAGGTGGAGGGAAGGAAACCCAGAAAGTGATGAAGAGAGGCCCAGACCTGAACATTCTGGCAGCAAGGAAAGAGGAAAACAGAAGAAGACAGAAACAGCTGAGTCACAGGAAGGAGGCAGTGGCCTTTTATTTGTTTCTGACATCCATCAACCCAGCATTTTAGAAGTTCAAGAACTATCAAAAGACTCACAGAGACAACACATGTGTCCCAGACCCCAGGGCTTTGGCTTCATCCAGACTATAACCTCCCATTTAAACTCCCAGCCCACTCAGCTAGCTCTCTCAACACAGTGGGTTTCCTCGAGGCCAGTGACAGGCGACTCAAACCACCATTCACTTAACTCATCCAGAAACCCAGATCCATTCTGGGTGGAGGTCAGGACGGGGGCAGCATCCGGACAATCATCACAAAACAATCGAAGTCAGACCCTCGTCTCAGAGTGGGAAGATGAGGGGGACGGGGAGGAGGACAATGCTGAGGGTGATGAGGAGGAAGGCAGCGGGCTGGTAGAAGTGACGGGTCAGTCCTTGACCTCAGCGGAGGTGCTGCCTTGTGTCCCCGTCGTGGAGAGGAGGACGAAACAGGAGAGGAGCAGGATTAGAAGTCTTAGACGGAGGCAGAGGAGGAGAGACAGATGGAGACAAAGTCAGCAGCAGGGAAGCAGACAGGTGAACATGCTGCGGTTCTATTTCCAAGTGTCTTTGTTGTGTTTTTATGTAATGTGGATCAAAAAATCAAATCATTATATTTTTCTTTAATTCCACAAATAACATTACACTGATACTAAACAAATCATTAATGCATTAAGAAGCTGAAACGCTAAAACTGGAAGAGAAAGAGAAAACTGTATTTCTCAGTAGGGACGTATCAGAGGGGTTTTTGTCATTTTTGTAGAGTATGACAAAACCAATATGTCATTCTGAGATTTTAATCTTTAAATTGCTTCACTAACCCAGCTGAAGGTCTGTTTATAAAAGAAGAAAGCCAAAACCAAAGTATAAACTGACAGATGTGACAGAATTAGATTAGATTAGGATTAGATTAGGCCTTTTTTGTCATYGTACAGAGCACAATGAAATTACAGTTGAGAACACCCGTTCAGAAAAAGACTGAACATAACAAACATGGGAGAACAGGTGCTCTGGGTCATGCAGCCACAAACCCAGAAGAAATGATTGTTTTTCTGCATCTAGTTTTCTGTGTTTATTTATTTCCCTCGCTTAATGTGGCAGAAAGGTGTATGTTTATGTGTGTTCGTTTCATCCAGACTCCAACACTTGACAGCCATATCAGCACCTAGCTCATTTCAATAGCCATTGTGTGTGTGGTTTAAAGTGGGGTTACATCTGAATTAGCTGCATGATGAGGCTTGGGCAGAGAGCCCTTCACAGGCGACCAGACAAAAGAGCTGTTTCAGTTCTGATTGGTCGCCGCTGAGCTGCAGTCACGTTGGCAGACTAAAAATGATTCTGACTGCAGGCGTACAGAAAGCTGAGGAGCAGGAGTTGGTTTGAAACTTTCAAGATGTCAGCGTCTTGATTTGAGGGCTTCTGCTAGTAATTTGGCTTCATTTTAGGTATTTCTGTTTTTCTTTTTTACCTTTTACTGTGCCAGAATCCATCAAAGGTGTAATTACCTAATATTAATCTCACAATCTTTTTTTTCTTCAGAAAACAACTCTATTTTATTTCTTTCCTTAGTCAGTTTTAGCTCCTCGTGYTGCAGTTTGTGGGTTGGTACATTGGGTGTTATTGCCCAACATCATAGATGATTATTTTATCCTGTGTGACAGGAAGGCAATTCTTTTCAGCTTATTCGAATATTCAGCGGGTAAAATAAGTATTGAACACGTCGCCATTTTTCTCAGTAAATATATTACTAGAGGTGCTAATGACATGAAATTTCCACCAGATGTCGGTAACAACCCAAGTGATCCATACGTACAAAGAAATCAAACATAAATGTCCAGAAATGGAGTTATTTGTAATAATGTGGAATGGCACAGGGAAAAAGTATTGAACGCATGAAGAAAGGGAGGTGTAAAAAG
>NW_013952416.1:2226629-2230885 GCF_001266775.1 Austrofundulus limnaeus | reverse complement strand
ACATCTGGTGAAAATTTCATGTCATTAGCACCTCTAGTAATATATTTACTGAGAAAAATGGTGACGTGTTCAATACTTACTTTACCCACTGTATCTCCCATCCCCTGTAACTGTGGTTTTTGTCGATGCTGTGAAACAGTTTAGATCACTTCAACTTTACAGATTTATTGTTGGAATAAATCCTATYGACATGAATTTATCATATGTTGTGCACAAATATAAAACTGTAGGAACAAAATAACCARCATAGGCATAAAAGAATAAACTAATCTGTAAATGTGAGCCTGATTAATCATACAACCTTAAAAACAGCGGGCATTGTGGGAATTATGAGCAGCAATTATACCAGTCCGAGAGAATAAAAGGAGTTTAAGTTTGGTTTTAAGTGCAGACAGAGCTGTAACAGATCTCAGGTCAGCTGGCAGTTTACTGAAGAAAAACAGTACAAATTAAATTAAACGTGAATTTAATTGCGAGTACTTCTGCATCAATACAAATTTATATTTCATTCCATTTATTTACACTAAATAACTWACATATACAGTTTGACTCATTCAAACATTACCATTCATTCAGTACATTGCATTATGCTGTTGTAAAATCTGTGATTTATGCATTTATGAACCCACAGTAACCAGGACAAAGCTGCCTTGTTTCAGTATGTTGTCAGGGGAGAGCCTCAAAGTGTCCGTGATTACTTAAGAGCTCTGTGCCCAGAGTAATCCCCTCTCTGTGTTAATGACACACCTTGAAAGGCAGAACYGGTGCTTCGAGAAAGCTCCCCCGGAGCTCCCCCTGGGTGAGAAAGTGGTAATTACTCTGAAAACACCCCAAGGCTTTTTCAGCAGTGCAGCTCCAGACACAAATCTCTCCCCCCAGTGGGTCTGCAGAGGCTCCTCCGTGGAGGAGGTGGAGGGACTCGAGAAGCTCCGGAACATCCTCCTCACATGAAGTGCATGTTGGGTTTGGATTAACAGGAAGCTCTGTTTGGAGGCAGAAACTCTTGGAAGGGAGAACAAATCGACTGCTGAGACAAAGAGGGGAGTTTGAGAGGTGGTRTTCTGTGGTTTGATGCAAAAACTATGTGGGAAAAATATAGTTTTTTTCTTTTTCAAATAGAGTTCTGAATACACAATTCATAATGTGGTTCATGAAACTCTGACAGCAGATTTGAGGGATTTACCTGAGGTCCACCACTTTTCTACTCCCCATAATTCAAGCTAGAAAAGCCAAGATCAAATATTTTCTCTAACTTTACCGTGAGATGTAAGAAACAGACATTTCACACCCACGCACCCTCGTGTCCTCACACATATTATTAGGTGATTTAGGTGGGCATCAATAAGGGTAACAATCATCAAAAAAAGATGAGAAAGAGACAAACCATCTAAAGATGAACACGACATATACCCCCCAGTTGCTGCAGTGTTGTTTTGTTGTGCGAACATACAGCCGGTTTGTGAGGGGTCAGATCCCTGCTTGTCTCTTCATATTTTTACTTGATGTAAACCAACTTAAATGTCTAACACCACCACCAGAGCTCAACAGGAAACCCGACCACCWCCAGCAGCAGCAGCAGCAGCAGTGAGGATGAGGAGGCCCAGGGCACGGGGGACAGAGAAGGCTTCATCTGCGCCGTGTGTTTAGACGTGTACTTCAGTCCTTACATGTGCCATCCTTGCAACCACATCTTCTGTGAACCCTGTCTGAGGAYGCTTGCAAAGAACGGCCCAACTAACACCCCCTGCCCCCTCTGCAGGACCATCATCACGCACGTTTTCTTCCAAAAGGGTGAGGAGATGAAACAAACTTCAACAGCACACTAATACGTTACAAAAAGATYAGAAATTGTGATAAAAACGTGGGGTTCAATTTGATTGGATTAAATGAATAGTGCTGTGTTTGTTGGTTGTTGGAGCTGCTGACTGTTCTGAGGGCCCAGCTGCAGATGTCCTGCAGGGAGCAGGGCAGACCTTTAGCTCGGCTCACACCAGATGAGTCACAGAGGCCAAAAAGACAAAAATCAAACACCCTCTGAACACTTTTATTTGGTGCACTCTAATGAAAACGAGAAGTAGAGTTCCTGTTTTTTGCAGAACATCCGCTGTGATGCAGTAGGAGAACAGATGCCTGTTGTTTTGTTTCCACCAGTGAAAAACGAATGTGTTCACATTTACATAACATTAAATAGTAACAYGGATGCTGAAATATATTCTGTTTCATGATCTTTAAATGCAATCACAGGACAATAACACAGCGATTACATATAGAAAGTCTGATTTGAACAAAGGTTTGAATAAGTAATGAGCTTTCATGACTCAYGATGGCCTATTTCTGGATTCAGAGACAAGGTGCTTAAAGGAACTGTAGAACTCCTGAGGGCTCTTGTTAATGATTACATGACCAGATATGATCATTTTGTTGATTACCAAACCTAAGGTGACCCTGAGTTTCAACAAGAAGAGCATCAGGGAGTCCAATGAGGCAAAATCTGCAGCTTTAGAACACATTCGATGAGTCAAGCATTCTCTTTGTTCGTAAGGTTTTTGATTATCTGGAGTTTCTTTCTTTGTCTTTATAGAGCTGAATCAAACAGCAAAGACATTCTTCCCAAAGGAATACCTGTCTCGGAAACAGAACTTTCAGAGAGCACCTTGTGCAAAGTGGCCTCTTCCGAGCTGCAGAAAACTCTTTCGTATTTTTGGAGGCAAGTTGKTTTTTTTTATTTTATTTCTGTGCAGACTAAGACTGAAGTGTGGAAGGTTTGATTTTAGATTTGGGAATCTTGTGTTATGTGACAGAAACTCATGTAAAAATATTTAAACTGTAATAAATAACTTTTTTTAGTTCATCAAATGCATTTGTTTCTTTAACAGAATAAAGCATTCTTACTCACCCAGTTCTTAAAAAAAACAATCCAAGGTTGTTCCAACGATGCACACTGACTGCTTCTATTTACTCTGAGACTCAAGGTCCATTTTAAAAACYGAACACATTCCATTTGCATTTTTAAAGAATCATACAATTTATTTAAATGTCAAGAAGTGTTGCTTAATTATGATAGTGTGCAGTTTAATGTCGCTTACAATAAGCTAAACTATGACCGATATTTTAAAAATGATCAATCAAAGCTGGGATTTCTGACTGGAATTAGTTAAAAACTTTAGAAAATCCTGAAATGAGGTACATCAAAAGTAACCTTTAAAAGATGTGTCATTTTAACAAACAACATAAAACAAGTGATTCATTTGCTTTTCAAAGCAGGCTTCCAGAGGCAGGCCAGCCCAGGTGTGCGACGTCAGTTCCCCCATGCTGGAGCCTACCCCCTGGATGACTTGGACTTTGAGGACGACTCCAGAGGCTGGCGTTTTGACATGGACATGGTCATCATTTACATCTACTCCATCAACTGGCTCATTGGTTTCTTCATATTCTGCTTCCTTTGCTAYGTATTTTTCCCTTCTTTTTGACGGGCCTGGCAGCTTTCATGGTAACACGTCAGGAACAGGAAACGATTGAAGCCAGATGAGGATGAAGTTGGGGTTTAAAATGGAATCAGACGGATGATGGAAAAGCTGAAACCTGAGCTGYAGGATTTAATGAGAAGCCAGAGAGTGAATTTAAAGCAGGTGGATGGTGTGGTGGAGGGGAAACAACAGTGTGTGTACGCTTGTTATCGCTCATTAATAAGTAATTAAAAAGAGTAAATGATGGCGATGGATATTTAAATCTCCACGTGCTCCACACAAACACACGATGCCGGTGGGACAACATCTATTTTCACTGGGTTTTACTGCTGCTGCTGCTGTAAACAAATAATACAATAAAATCATTGGAAAACTAATAATTACAGTAAGTTGTATTATGTTTTTAATGTGTACTTAAGTGGTTATTTACAAATTTAGCTTTAAATCCATTTCCTGTAATCTCAAAAATATGTTAACAAYGAATCATTTTCACTAAATGCCACATAGTTTGAACTTTGACAGGAATTAAACCCAATAAATTTCTGCAAGCTAGTTCTCATCACAACTTAACCCACCGTGTTTTATATAAACCAGAATTTCTGTTTAGCTTCTGACCCTCCTGCTGCCCTTGGGTCAGAAAAACGACCTTCAGCTTTAAAACTGAGACTTCATAGGTAATTTTGACCCATATGGGTAGTTTATAGGTTAAAAATACTGATGGTGGTCAGAGGGCCCGGTGGCGCCGATGTATGGCAGCCCCACCTCTGTCAGTGTGCCCCAGGGCAGCTG
>NW_013952416.1:2224344-2225474 GCF_001266775.1 Austrofundulus limnaeus | reverse complement strand
TGGCTCATTTCTTGATTCATACATTTATATTCTCATTTAAAGACAGCAACAAAAGTGTGTGCCTGTGAAGATAGAAAGACATGCATGCGTGTTATGACTTTCCTAATTTAGACTTTTTGTTATGAATCTGAAAATTTCATCTTTCAACTACTGTTTAGCTACAGTTTTAATATTTTTGTCTATTATCTTCTAGATAACAGTGTTTGGTAAATAAACAGAGCTCAATATACTGAAGTAACGCACCTTTGTATTGAATATAAGGGTTAAAGTGCTGTTTGGGCGCTTCAATTTGAGTCTTTTCAAGGCCAGTAAGAGATTAGGGATTTAAAACCTTTTTTTACAYGTACAAGCATTCTTTTTAGGTGCTCAGATCTAATTGGACAATTGACTAAAAGGCTGTTACACATAGACAGGCGTAGGCGTTTGGAAGCAGTAACATTCTGGCAAAAGAGCTCTCAACGCAAGCAAAACAAGCGATAGACTGTAAAAACAAAACAAACCTTTCAGAGCAGGAACATTACCAATGACTAAAACAGCTGTTTGGYATATTACATGATGTGTTCATGAGCCCAGCATTTAATAAAGAAATAAAATTAAGGCCTGTGTCCTGCACGGAGAAGATCAGTGGTTGATGAGAGGATTAATGAGAGGAAGGAAAAATCCATCACAACTTGGAGCCAAATGGAGAACTCTTTCTGGCAAGAGGAAGTGTGCCAAAAAGACTTCATAAGAGAGTGTCCCCACAAGCTTCAAAGTATTTATAAGCCTTAAGATCAAGAAATTTAGAGAGAGGAAAAAAAACAACTTGAAAGGAGGAAATAACTTGAAAAAAAAACATGCTAGTTTGTCCCATTTTATTCTGGTTGCTGAAAAATAAAAAGATGTAAATTTCGAAGCTTAAAGTTCAAATTAAAACAGAAATTATGCCTTTTAAGTTCTGAACTACAGTAAAAAAAATCAACTTGGATTTATTTTTGGTAACGTTCAAGTATTTCTACTTTTTAAAAAAGTGAGGAGCTCCTCTGTGTGGAGGCAGGAAGAGTTCAGATCTGCAAAAAATATCAAAAGGTTTTAAATTAAGAATTTTTTGGGGTTTTATGAGGTTTCAGTGTATTTGATGACATCAGTAT
>NW_013952416.1:2220327-2223795 GCF_001266775.1 Austrofundulus limnaeus | reverse complement strand
GGGTGGGGGTGGGGGGGCTGGCAGAGATCGGGACCAGAACCGTTCTGTCTTAGGGCTGTTTCCGTGGTGGATGTGTATGCATGAGTTCTGCATCGAATGGGCGCAAAAACCGCCCCAGATCCGCCGGGAACATCTTCCAGATCGGCAAGCCTCCGCACCGAGACCCACAGAGGAGGGAGAGCACCGAGAGCACGCGCAGAGCCCAGCGCGCCGTGGCCGACTGCAGAATGGTAGGTCTGCGGCACGCCGGTGGTGCCTCTGGTGAAGGAGTGCAGTTTCTTTGTTGGGGGGGGGGGGGGGGCTCAATCTCATATTCCGTGCATGTAGTTGTACAACAGGTCAATAGACGTATTAATGAAAGAGACACCTGGACTAAAATAGTTGTGTGCATTTGCATCGCCAAACAGAAACACCTCTGCATGCAGAACTGGCTGTGTGTGATTTGCATTTAGAGTGTCATAATAATAGCTAAGAAAAAAAAAGTGAAAAAAAAGTGGGGGGGGGGGCGTCTGATGTCAGCAGGAAGAAGCCTTACAGGATAAGTTGTGGTGATCATGACACAAGACGTCCCATGTTGTGACACACTCTGACAAAAACCATCCAAGCCTTTTTTTTCAACTCCTTCAAACATCAGTCATGGAGCCTGAGCAGGATGTGGAGCTGCCACTGAAACGAGTCAAACACCTGAGCTCCGACTTTTCCCAAATTAGCTGAACAATCTCTTTTCTGGGGTTTATTTTATTGTATTTTATTGATTTTTTTTTAAATGGCGGTGCATCACTTCCCCTTAGGTCACGCTTTCCCCTCAAATGTGTGCAGCGCGTTAAGACATTCTCTGTCAGAGTACAGCAGCGTGTACCTGCCACGCAAAGGCACATCCAACCCCCCCCCCCCCCCTCAGACACACTGATAATAATGTGCTGCAGAGACGCAGGAAGTCTTACTGTATCATTTCTCCCCTTTTTCTTTACATTTTTTCCCCCCCGGAACGCAGATCGTGCAAGAATTCAACACACTTGTGGCTCTCTACCGTGAGCTGGTCATCTCCATCGGGGAAATCACTGTTGACTGTCCCTCCCTGCGGGCCGAGATGCTCAAGACCCGAACTAAAGGCTGCGAAATGGCCAGAGCTGCTCACCAGAGTCTCTCCCTGATATCCGGGTGAGTTGGCACAGCCGCTGTCCGTGGTGCTGAAAGTTAGCGCGCGCCCCGCGCCGAACAGGGCGCTCTGCGACACTGCAGAGCCTTGTGCAGCCCCCGCTTCCACCACCACCCAGCCCCCTTTACAAGCATCCGTAATTTTTTATCTTTTGCAAGTAAAGAAGTCAACTCAGCTTGCTCCTTTTTTATTTAAATGTAAAACAAAGTCAAAACATGAGATCAGCCCATGAAAATATAAAACATAAAAATAATAATCACTTCATTTTCAAGCTGGAGAGCGGTGCCAGGAAGTAATCACAACATGCTGTAACTGATCACTTCCATTTAGCTGTGGCTGATGCACAAAGTGGGCTGGAAGTGGGATGCTTCCCAGGACGAATGTCCCACATCATTTTATCAATAATGTGAAACCAACAATTTTTTTTCRTACGTTCACTTTATTGAGACAATGGCTCTGATGTGTGCATTTTATTGACTTTRTTTACTTATTGTGCAGCAGAAAGTGTTGAGGATGACTCTCAGCTTTTACCAAATCACATATTAGCTTTGCTATCTGCAAAACTGACCGAAGGCAACGAACAGATAGTTCTAATAGTTTATGCAAAGGKTTTTAGCAGAGAAGCTCAGTATTTGTGAAATTAACTTGCGGCTTATTGATGCGTTTTGTAATGTCGATTAACTGTGATCCTAATTTGAGTTARTGGGTTGTGAAATTATATTCATTGTTTACTTTCTAAACGTTTTCTTCAAATCTATCCATTGCTTCAAAAGATATGTTGCTTAACAGACTCAGTTTGTGCCAATAGTTCATGGCAACGTTTCAAAAACACATTTTGCACAATTAGTTAGCACTCAAAGTATGTCACATGAATAGTTTTTAGCCACAATCACACCACATTTTAGCTCAGTATTTAAAAAGTTTAGTGAGTTATAATCCTTTTAGGGTTTTCTGAGGTCATTCAGCTGGGATGGCCATCATGAATGAGATTGACTCCAAAAGGTAATCAAGTAGAGGCGCAAACTCAGTGACTGCTTTCATTAAAATCCCTCTGGTTCGTGAGATATTTTGCTAACGTTACAAACAAATAAATCCATTCCAAATATTATAACTTGGAAAAAAAGTCAATAAAAAGTGTTCTATCCATTTGTTGGTTTAATGTTAAATGCTCGAAATTTGTCCAAGTTGTTGTGTTTTTGTTTATTTATTTTAATTTTATGTAATTTTTTTAATGATGGTGAGGTCTGCAAAACCTTGACTTGGCCCGCAGAATCCCGTMTCCATGCTGGTGCCAGTGGAGAAAAGGCAGGGTGAACAGAACCCTGGATTTGGAGCTCCTCAGTGGGGCTAAAGATGCCAGCTGACTTGGCACCTTCAAACTTACTTAAATAACAATTGGACAGACTGCAGCCAGYGGTGGGAGATTTGGAGGATGTGTGCAGCGCACGCTGCTCGCCAAATCCCAGTCAATGTTGGAACAATACCAGTATTAAGGTCATTGTTGTAAACCCTGACCACTGTCCTCTTTGCAACAAGACATGTAGAGAGCTTTTAGAGGTCAGTGAAAATCTCTAAAATTGGTCAACTCATATTTCCAAAGTYTTTGAAGCTCTGGTTGCTAGCTTAGCTTTTTGTGCTATAACAAGAACACACTAAAATCTTAAGTCTTTTTATTCAGTGTACATTTTTGAGTCCTTCTTTGCTCCCAGTTCTTCCATTTGTTCCTTTTCAAATATACAACAGAAGTTGTGCAGGGACACAACTGCTTTAACAGTCACAATATACAGTATRACTCAATTGCCATTTTATGATTTGTCCCTATCTCAGTTTTACCTGCATCTTCTTTAGAGTTCTGAACTTCCTGTTGTTGCTGTCGKTGAGCAGCGACGACCACGCCRCAGTTTTATAGAGGGAACTTCCCAYTGATGAGTGCAATAATGCCGTCCTTGTAAACAAAACCAGACCAAATTCCAAACCCCTTCCAATAAAACCCATTTTAGTGTTTGTCTCCAGGTGACACGGGCGGATTTAGGAGGCAAAGATTATCCCACTTTGATAAACTGAAGCCCAGTTGTCGCTACAGCTCCGGTGATGCAGGGATGCTCGTGCGTGTGTGGTTCAGGAGGGTTGGGCTTTAGAATCAGGGCTGTAAAAGACAAACTCAGACACAAAACAGGAAGAGTGATGTGAAGAAGTGTGACTCAGACATGCATGAGTTCAGAACACTTCAACATTTATTTTGCTAACATTAAAACACATCTGAGRTTTACTTTCAAACATTAGTGTTTTGTAGCTTTTTGAGCTGAAAG
>NW_013952416.1:2215425-2219817 GCF_001266775.1 Austrofundulus limnaeus | reverse complement strand
TTTCAGGCCAGAAGATGGGGAAATCCACCCTGAGATCTGCAGGCTCTTCATTCAGCTGCAGTGTTGTCTGGAAATGTACATCACAGAAATGCTGAAATCTGTCTGCTTGCTGGGATCTCTGCAGCTCCATAGAAAAGGTTAATATACAGACGAGTCTGATCACAGGGTAAAGGCAGCRTTGTTTAATAATAACAGGGTGTGACCCAACGATCTCAAAATCTCCAAAAATATTTCTATTTTGCAACTTTCTTTGTGCTTATATCTTTTACTTCTGCACCAAAATTTTATATTTCCTCTACACACGATGGATGAAAAGATCAAAAGCTCCTGTGTGTTTTAAAGGCAAAGATTTGTGCGGCCCTCCTGGTGTCGACAGCAAGATTGAAGACTCAGACATCCCGATCCTGGAGGACACGTCTTCTTCACCCACTGATTGTCCTCAGCTCTGCTGGCTGGTGGCCACCGACATAGAAAACATAGAAAAGTAAGTTGAAACRAATTGATCTGAGACAATATAATGACAAAACTAAACTAAATCAAAAACTAAATTAAATGACTGTAAAGAACAGCATTATTTTTGTCACAAAAAGCTGGGATGGTTGTTACTGTTTATGACCATTTATACTTAGCTGAATATGTGCAAATGCAACACATTGTGCATATTCTTTACGATTGTTTCAAACGTTCTATAAAACTACAATATATGAAAAAACAATGGCAAAATGCAGTCTTTTTTACTATGGCAGCAGTTTATTGCATTAAGATCTGAAATTAGATAAATGTTCACTTTATTTTGAAAATAATGTTTTACTYTTTTGACAATTCTTTGGATGCTGCCAGCAAATAACGACTTCAGTAGGATTTTTGTGGCACATCTGTTTGAACCTGAAGGATTAGGATTGATTTTGATGGTGAAATTAGTTCACAGAGCAGGGATTGATGACTTGTCATTGTATCATAAAAAGAACAAAAATGCTGAGGTGCTGTTGTTGATGCTCATCAGGGTGATACAACGTATTGTGTACAATCAAAGCAAATTCAGGAGAGACTCTTCCCTCATCGAGATTGCTCAAAAACATCTGTAAGGAGGGCAAAGAAAAAGTTGATGTTCTCCAATAAAAAAATCTGCTGAAATGGGACCCAAGACAAAAGTGTGTTTAAAAAAGTTGAGTGATCTGATGAGCACAATGAAACAAGTTAGAAAAAGACAAGTGATGGGACGTGGCGATTTGATATGATTCTCGAAAAGAGGTTTTTATGTCCATACATTTTACTTAATACTCATTGTTCAGTGCCACTGACTTAACAAAATCAGCCAAATAATTTAAAATTCTATTATATATTTGCAATTATAAAAACCAAAAGGTGTCCAAATGTCTGCTTTCAAGGACAAAAGCACTTCCAGAACACTGCTGGCCATTTTGCCTACTCATCAATCTCCCTTACAGCTTGAGGTTCTTCACTCTGAACATGAATCTAACAATAATGCTTCCTAAGGGTTTGGGGGTGTATTGATATTAAAAAAAAGAAAATCGATTATTATTTTTAAAAATATTGATATGTGTCGATATTTTTATGCAAAACCCTAAAAAAGGAAAATCCCTTGCTAATATGATAACCTCTTCTTTTGTGTAGCAGTGCAACTCTAACCACACGAGTCATTCTGCAAAAAAAGGTTAAAGAAGATAAAAGTTTTTTAATATAAAAGACAATATGAAAACTTAATATTAATCTAACAAAAAAAGTTTTGAAATGACCATAAATGAGTAGGTAATGTAAGGAAACCTACTAACAAAGTGTAAATAATTCTGTAACAATAAATGAGCTCAGGTTCCTTGATGCTGATGTGCAAAAATAACCAACAGTTTCTGGAAACATGTTGCTGCCTTTGTCTCTGCTTTCACTCTCTGATGAGACCCACCAGATTCTCAGAGCTTAGACTTGTTTACTTGAAGATACAGTCCTGGATGATGAGAATATTGCTGGGTTTTATAATGTTTGACCAATTTGGCTCTCCTGCCTACATTTTATGAGTTGGGCAAAAATCWGATATTTTTAGGTTCTAATAATAATCTTCCTCAACATCCCACGAGTTTCGACTCCTCCCTTACCAGTGAAGCAGTGTTTCATCTCCCTGTTGCCTGCTCCAGCAGTGGGGAATTGGACTGAGACCTCCGTGTCGAACCTCTGCCCTGTCGGTGCTGCACCAGAACCTTCTGATGCCGTCCGCAGATGGTCAGTCCACAGGCCGGTGGCCTTGTGAACCTTTATTTAACCGGGTTAATCCCATTGAGATCACAGATCTCTTTTTATGGGAGGCTTGAATGTGCACTTTTTAAATTATATTTCTATTTTTTGGGTCCGTGGGTGAAAACTGAAACCCACTCAAACACAAGGAGAACCCCCACACAAACAGGGAATCAAACCCTGAACCTTTTTTGCTGTGAGGCAACAGTGCTAACCACTAAGTCATCATGGCTGAGTCTGGCTGAGCTTTTTTTTATAGAAATGTTTTCTTTTCTTTCTTTTAAGGGATATGAGAGATATGAAGAACCTTCTCAGTAAACTCAGGGAGACAATGCCTTTACCGCTGAAGAACCAAGGTAAGAACAACTCAGTTCACCTGTACAGCTCCCACCAATTATTTAGTATTTTCAACCTATKACTCAAYGGGATGATGGGATAAATRGCTCCTTGAAGGGATCCAGATCTTGATAAGACATTTGTTTCATACAGCAGCTCGATTTTGAAYGTGTTACATCATCAYGTAGGGAAATACAGTATGTCGTCCTCACATTAGGTGAGCGGTTTTGTTTGGCGGAACACCCCTCCCCTTCCCCCSTGAGCTGCTCTACTCCACAAGTGAAGGAGGAGCCATTGTTTATGTGATTAAGGAAGAAAAAAATAAAGATATTATGAGGATTAAAAAAATAACACTACAAACMTGCTCCAAAGTGCTTTAAACAACAGACATTCCCACACAGCACATTATAGCCACAGCTGCCCTGGGGCGCACTGACAGAGGTGGGGCTGCCATGCATCAACGCCACTGAGCCCCCTAACCAACATCAGCAGGCATGGCAGGTGAAGTGGATAACTCCCCYAACTACTCTGCCACAGCTGAGTGGAAAATAATGTTGGGTCTATCTGATCTTTCGAACAGGTGCTCTCAAACTTTTTGGCTCTGGGGACCCCTCACAAAAGTGAAAAWTTTCCAGGGACCCCCTCATAAACCACATGCTGTTTCAGAAATAATTTACTGACATTTTAACCCCTRAATACTATGGGAATTATATTTTTTTGTTTGGTTCAGTGTGTTTGTTTTACTAGTGCATTGTTCCCCATTTTCATTTTTTTAAAATAAAATCCAAATTAACAATTTATTGAAAATTTTTGAGGACCCCCAAGATATGGTTTGTGGACCCCTGGGGGTCCTGGGACCCCAGTTTGAGAACCTCTGCTTTAGAAAGCATCAAAATATTTTTTTTTGTTTGTAGATCATTATTTTTTTTTGAGAAAAAAGGCACAGATACTATAAGATTTTTTTCTTCTGTCTGCCGCCTTTAATTTTATTTGTGAATTGTATTTTTATTGTACATAAATTTTGTTGTTTTTTTTAAGAAATGAAATGAGTAAATGAATAAAAAATAAAATAAAAAACRATCACTGAATTATCCTATATGTTTCTAGGCATGTCGGTGGTCCAGTTTTATATCCTACCGGCAAGAAGACCTTTATTTCTGGGACCAAAGTCCCTCAAAAACATTCAGGAAGTCTTTTAAAAATGTGTCTTGTGGAAGGAAACATTAATCTTTTATTCTGCTTCCAAAAGGCTCGTTTTTGTAATGTAAAATGAAAAAAAAAAATCTAATGAAACATAATGCTACATTTAGTGTTTAACTCCAAGATGACTTTCATTAATAAATAGGAAACAATGCAAACTTGTGCAAAAGTTTTAATGCTCTTCTAGGCATCATAACATCAAAAAAGTGACATCAAATCTTTATAAGACACTCTTTTATTGTGAAAATGTKTGGTCATGTATAACCTAAAAAAGGCAAACATGTCTGACTTGAGGTGTTCTTGTTGTGTTTCTGCTCAGATGACAGCAGTTTGCTGAACCTGACTCCCTACCCACTTGTCCGACAGAGGAAAAGGCGTTTCTTTGGGCTCTGTTGCCTGGTAACCAGCTAAAGGCCCCACCTCCACACGTAGGAGGCGCCAACAAAGACACCATCACCCACTGTCTGTCACCACTCGTGTCTCCCACCAACCTATTACTGCCACTTTCAAATGTATTCTCTCTTTTTTTGTCTGAGGCCACCCATTTTATAATTTTATTTTGTAATACAAAAAAGAATTGTAACTGCTATGTAATGAAAACAAAAAAAA
>NW_013952416.1:2213887-2215190 GCF_001266775.1 Austrofundulus limnaeus | reverse complement strand
GGATGGGAGACTGTGATGAAGTGATTCAATGCAGGCTGCTGGTTTCTTCTTTAGATTATTCCTTTTTATGTACAATGCCCTGAGACAATGAATGTTGTGACTTGGCGCTATATAAATAAACTGAATTGAATTGAATTGAAAACAAGCTAAACTCAGAGAAACAAAACTAAAATTCACAAAACATACAAATTGAAACAAGCTAAGCTGTAGGTAAAATCTAAAACATGAAAAACTGTAGCTAAACTCTAGTAGCTAAAAGCTAAAAGAAGCTTCAGAGGAGAAAAAAATCAAGTGTGTTGGCAGAAAATTCATGTAAGAATGTTTTTGGAAAACCTGAAGAAATTTTTTTATGTATTTCAATGCGAAATGTTTTTGCATATGAATAATTGAAAAAGTGAAAAAGTTACAAACTCATGGCACACCGTTCCCATCCATCCATCCATCCATTTTCTGTACACGCTTCTTCCTTTTCAGGGTCGCGTGGGTCACTGGTGCCCATTTCCAGCAGTCACAGTGCGAGCGGCGGGGTACACCCTGGACAGGTCGCAAGTCCATCACACCGTTCCCAGTCGAGCTGAATGTTTTCGATAAAAGAACACAAAGTGTGCCAAATCTATAGCTGCAAAAAAACTGTATGGGTTAAACTATGAATAGGAAAACAAAATTTACACAATTAAAATTTGCTTTCAATAATCAAAATCTGCTTTTGTCACAAACTTACTCACTAAAAACAAACAGAGACTTGGAAACTAAATGCAAATATTTCTGTTTTTTTGAAGAATTACTTTGTAGCTCTGCGTCCCTCAGCTCCAGTCTTCTTTGTTTTTCTGCTGATTTCATCTTTTTCTTGTTTGCTGTTTTTGTTTACCTCCTTGGCGCCAGTTGTCGTGCAGAAGCTAGCTTATTGCCTTTCCTTTTTGAGAGGCACAGTTCAGCCAACACAGACTGTGAAACTGACACCATGGGATGTCGATGAGTTTGTCTTTTGTGGGCAAAAAATGCACAACCAAATCTGAGTCCCTGTTTATTTAAAGCCATAACCAAAAGCCATTGTTCTTTTTGAAAATCTAACCCTGTAACATTTTTATTATTATTATTAAAAAGTATATTTGTTTTAAAAATTGTCTATAATTTAGTTAATATTAGCCAGGCCCTTGCCTTCCGATGCAGTTCCGAAGCATAGGACAAGGGTCTGGTTTTAACTAGGCCAAGTGATAGAACAAAGTTGAGGTGGTGGTTATTTTCATCATTCAAAATACTTGGCAGTGAGAGCTTGGGTCAACTTCCTTATTTTGAGAGTTTA
>NW_013952416.1:2192436-2212162 GCF_001266775.1 Austrofundulus limnaeus | reverse complement strand
ACACACACACACACACACACACACACACACACACACACACACACACACACACACACACACACACACAAGCTTCTCCTCCACGTTAGCGCGTCCACACCCCCTACCGAGCAGCAGCGCATCGGCGGGCAGCACAGTTCTGGAAATGCGGTTGATCGGATCCAAATATGGCAACACTGGCTGGATACACATTCTGCATGCTGGTGCATGCTTTATTTAGATATTCATATAAGCAGTAACACAGGCTAAACAAAACAAACAAAAAAAAAGGGGGGCTTTTGTAAATTATTCTTCAGGTCTGCACATCCACAGAAGGACAATTCAAACATGACTCATTTAAAGCACATATCTAATAAAGCTACTGCATCTGCATGCCTTTAGTGTATTATAGAGTAAACAAAAATAGTGAAACAATTTTTAATACATGTCAAAACAGTATAAACACATTGGATATATGGGGTGCCAATTGATTTTAAAATCAAGGACATCTTTTCAGGATTTTAGTTTCACGGGTGTTTTCAAGCTTTCCACCAAACCACTCAGCTTGTTTAAAGGAAACACGCACACTACTAACTAGTTTGACTTCCCTTGTGAGAACAGAGCTGCGTTAGGGGCTCAGAGACAAAATTATAGACATCCACGTTAAAGTTTCAGGCTACAAGATCATCTCCAAGCAGCTTCATTGCACAGTTAAAAAGTACAAAGTCTGTGAGACTGCAGCCCACCTGCCAGAATATGGATGCAAGATGAAATGCAACCCCAGATTGATCAGATAAACAGTGTGATGGTAAAAAAAAAAAACTAAAAAAAAAACAATAAGGGCTGAGGAAACAATCAGAAATCATTCAAAAAAATTGTCAATGTTTGTAAATTTTGGCAGTCATAATTAAAAGACTGGAGATCTTTTAAGACTACATCCATAGAAGGCTTAAAGATCTGTTTTTTTAGAAAAAAAAAAGAATTTAAGATCAATCAAGACTAAAATGACCCCGACAAAGATTTAACCCCATCTCTTGCCTAATCTTTGTGAATATCAGATACTGTAACAAGTCATTCTGTAAAAGGGTCAAACATAGTTTGAAGAGAGATGTTAAAAAAGATTTTTTTAAATAAGCATGGCGTTTGAAGTCCCTGGAGCACAAACCAAGGCGACACCATGACCTTTTTTGTTTTTGTCCTTTTCCCCCATTTGGTAGTATTTGGACAATGTTTGATGGCAAGTGTTTGTTCCTGTCATCACCACTTGCAGAAATCACTCTGACTGCCATGTTTCCAAACAAAAAGTACAGGCCTGTCAAATGCACACATGACTGGGTTACCTTTTATTCCTAGAAGAAAAACTGGAGTATAAACATTCACCAGGAAGGTTTGTAGCAGGTCTGCATGCCTCCAGACACCTCCATGTTTAATTTGCCTGCATCGAAATATTAGTTTGACACAAACTGTTTCAAAAAAAWTTTTTTTTTCAAGAAAATTCTACCATGATTCGTACCCCACCCATGAGATAAAGGTCACAATAAGTAAGCTTATGGGCTACCACTTGAGTTTGGCTCGTTAAGAGATGTCCTGGATTAACATCGGCAGCCGGTGGCAGAAGTCCCCTGCCACTTTCTTCCATTTTTCTGCTTGATGATCCAACCTAGTTGATCTTCTTGAACCCCAAAAGCCCACTGGCTTAAATCTCCGGTTATGTAACTGCCCTCAGGTAATAACAGTGCATCTCTAGTCAGGTGGAGAAATCAAATCAAGGCTGTCAAAGTAAGCCAAACCATCTATATATAGAGCTCTAACCTGTATTACTTATTTGAGCAGTTACTTGCCGTCAGTCAGTGTGAACTGAGGTGAAATGGTTTAAACATACAAATCATTGTTGAGTTTAAATTGTTTTATCCAAAAAGAAAAACATAAATTAGCCAAAAGACTCAATAAATCCAATACAATTTGATCTGCACACCAGGTTTATTGTCATTTATGTACAAACAAAATAACAAATGTCACAAGAAACTTTAAGGCTTATTGCTTGAAGAATGAGATACTGAAACAGGCTGACATTATTGAAGATGTGATTCTTCCACAGGCTTACGTCAAACCTATATGAATACATCCCTCCTTCTTTCCAAAATGGGAACAAGAAGGATATAATACAACAAATGCATAGTGTAAAAAGGCTTTTGTTTATTGATCCAAAGCAAGTTTAAACTCCCTCTTCTACAAACTACTTCACTGAGTTACAATCACTTGAACAAAATCCTTGTTCATTAAATGAAGTACATTTGAACTGCATCCTTAACATTTCACAGTAACTGATTCCTTTTGATTTTATCTCTTATGTTAAAAAAATAAACATACATTTCCCATTTTCCAGAGCTTATACAGAGTAATTCTAGGTTGTAATCTAAAAATGGACGATTTTGTAACAGCTTCACACATGTGAGAGGAAATGAATAACTTACTGGTATAATTGCCAGATAACTCTACGAAAACGACAATTCATGTTGGCTTCAACTGATTCGTATTCAGCTGCCGACACTGCCGAGTAAATCCTTCTGACATTTGCCTGCTGATTACCAAAGAACTGAAATCATTTGAGCTCATTTGACCCGACATATGCTGTTCGATTTGTTTTGCTCAAATATGAAACGACACAAACCAAAGCACACCGTCAAAGGCAGCCACTGGAACCATCTCTAAATTTGCTGCATGGGCTTCAAGTTGGGAGACACCTGGATGATGGTGAAAAGAGACATGAACGTGTGTTTATTAAAGTTTACTTTTTTGAAAAAGTACATTATAATGTTGGTAGCAAAGCTTTCACACTCCTCACCTCAAAATCTGTGCCTGTGCATGCCTTGATATCCTCAGGAGTAAGACCCTCAACGACTTCGATCAGTGTCAGACCTTTAGTTTGATCCACGTCAAACACAGCCTGGTGAAGACAGAAGGTAGAGGAGGAGGAGAAAAACAATGATGGGATATAATGGCAAAATTATGACTGAGTATATGATGTGCACTAAGTGGGGTGACGGACAAGAATGTCAAGGCCAGAAATATCAAGCTGACCTAAAAGAAACAATAAGCTTCACCCCCATCTAAAAAAAAAGGGCATTAGTAGCTCAGGCATGAGGCCAGAGTACCACTTCAGTGTCATCCACACAGGAGATGACAAAAAAGCTGCAATTACTGGTGACACATCCAGGAGAGGCAGAGAGCAGCTCTCCACTCCCCGAAGCTGGACCACAACAAACGTGAACAAATACTCTGTAGACACTGGGCTACTTCTGATGGTTGGAAGGTGAGAAAATTCATTCTAGTGGTAAAAATGAAACTGAAATGTGCAACTTTATCATCCAAGCTAAATATCATTAATGGACCTTTTGAATATAAAAGGCTCTCAATCCTCACCAAAAGAAACACATATAATTGATTGTTTTTAGCCAGTAAGAAATCTGTGCTCTAAATAATTATTTCCCCAAATAAACTCCATTATTTACAGCATTTTAAAAATTACTTGCTAATTTTATGTTAATGTTAACTTTAAAAGATAAACTGCACATTGGAGACTGGTGAAACGCAATTTCAACTTCTGTGCTAATCCTGTTACATAGATTTTGACTATAAAGTACACTTGAACTTGAACTTAAAGGGGCAATATCATGTAAAATCAACTTTTTTGAGTTTTATATCATGTTATAATGTTATACTCTCATAAAAAAAACATGCCCAAAGCCTTGCTTTGACTCATTCATGCATGTCTGAGAAATCCTGCAGTGTTTTTAGGAAGCCATGCTGAGGAGCAAAACGACAGGTGGGGACCAGAAACGTCTTTTGGGACCAGAAACGCCTCTGGGTTGTGTCCTTTTGGGCCAAGCTCCTCCTCTGGGATGCGTCTTTAAGCCTAACTTCCTCATGGCAGTGACCCCCCACTCCTGCCCACTCGCTCCACGACTCGGCAGGCTACATGCTGAAATGGGCGTGACCGAAGTGGTTGGATTTTCTTAAAGAGACAGAGACCAATTTCAAGATGTTTAGAAACTGTCAAGATGAGAAGTAAATTGTTTTGGGGATTTTTTACAAATATATAGCTCTTTCATAAGCTGAAAATGTGACAGAGTTACTTTATTTTAGTATAAAATTGAAATATAGGCTTGGAAAGCACACAATATCGCCCCTTTAAAAGATCCAATATTGTAGTACAAAAAAGATGCCAATTTAAATTTTACAGTGATTCATGCACAAAAATGAAAACTTGTACCAAAACTATTTTGAGCTTGCCAAATTGCAAGAATAATTTCCATGTTGTGCTTAGTTTTCTTCTCTGAAACAACTTTAGTAAAACTTTCCGTCAAAGGACACATTTGAAGTCAAAAGTGTGTTTCTTTGGAAAACATTGTGTAAAACATTCATTTAACATCTGCGATACAAGATTTCTACAGAACTAAACATGATGTGGAGACATATTTATTCAGGATTTAAAGCCTTAGGATAATAAAACAGCTTACAGGTGCTTTTCTGTTTTAGATAAAAATAGAGAACCAGATTTTTAAAAACTAACAAAAAAACTTTTATTTTCTTTTGCTGCCACAGTCATACAACTATGACAAGTTGAAGACAAAGATCTCTGAATGCACTATGTAATAAGCTGTTAAGTAACCATACATCCAGGTAGGAATAATTATTAAATCCTCTAAATGAGTTCCACACGCACATAAAAAGGCCAATAAAGATGAGTTGTCCAATGAATTATTTCACTGTTCCGACACATTCTCAGCATAAAACGCCTCTACTTTTAACTCCACCAAAAGTCAGTAAAACAAAAACAAGCAGAGGTTTGCACAGTGTACTTAAACAATTGCAATTTAAAAATAAACCTCAAGTTTTATTTTTGGCTTAATACAGTCATTGCAAAAACAGTTTAAGTGGAAACCAGGTGCACTTGCACTGGGCTTTGCTGCCTCACTCCGTGGAGAATGGCAGGCAAGCCACACATATATGCAGAGCCTGTCAGGCCTCTCAGCTCATTAGAACCCCACACAGTGACAGGGCAGGAGGCAGATATCTCACTCCAATTTAGCGAGACAGATGGAATGTCACTGGGAACAAGGGTCTATGGGTAACACAGACACTGACATGCATCTCTAATTGTGACACTTGCCACAAGTGATTAAGGAGAATTAAAGATTTATCAAAATGTGCTACATGTGGTAGACAAAAATGCGACCGCAGCATGTGGTTATGACAGGTGCTGTCATATGTCAGGAAACAACAGTTTGACTCCAGTTCAAAAAGCACAAGACTGTCACACATTCTATACCAGTAATCATTGTTCTCATGTCTAATATCCTCACTTGGTGGAAAAACAACTTGTTCTTCATTTGCAAAATAGTCTTTTGTTGTGAAACTCTCCGGTCACCTTTCTTTGCCGTCTTCAAATCTAACTCCATCATTAGCCACATTGATGAAAGTTACTAATTAAGATTCTGGCAGACTCCATGACGTGTTGTCTGCTGAGAGGTGGGCTGAATGTCATGCAACAAGAAACCATTCCAGTAACAAAATGTTTGAAGACAAAAAAATAATAATAATGGATAGACAAAGAATCAACTGCATTGATTAGCTTTAGACCATCCAACAAATAAACAGGTTATTTCAGCAATGCATTCAAGCAATTACAATAAGTAAATTTGGAGATGCATTTATATAAAGACTCACAGTAGAGCCATAAAAAAAAATCTATTTGGTTGCTTCGTTTATAATAGCTGCAATTAGTATGGTGGTCATTATGCAAAATAACAAAAGATAACATTTTCATGAATCTATTACTGACTGAATTATTTCGGAGACATTTAATTTCAGCTCTGACTAGACATGTTGAAACAAACAACAAAAATTAACAAAAATTATTTTTCTGAATAGCTGTTTGGGAGGAAAATATATTAAAAAAGATAAGCGAGAATTATCTTTTCAGAACCACAAAGGTGAACTGATTAACTGGCATGTGATAAAGCACATAGAGCAAACGTGTCATCTTTTTAATAATGAGGCTGCATGTAAACAAGCTCTTCAAAAGAGTTGTGTTTGGTTAAGCAAAGAGAAATGTCAGCACTGTAAGATGATTCAGCCTCGAATAGGAGCAACTAACATGTAGCCTGAGGCAACAGGTCTCCCACCATCCTGAGTCCCAAACCAACACATAACTATAAAGGACAACACTCGATTTACTAATCCCACAGGCCACCGAGAGCCAAGGAAGACGCTGTGTGTTTGTGAGGATGCACTGCTTAAGTCATAGCCTGAGCATGAGTCTGGAAGCAAAAAGAGGATTATTTGGAGCATTTGAGACTCACCTTTCCTTCTCTCCGTGTGATTACATTTTTCCTAAGTCCACTTCAAGCACCTTTCGAACATTTCAAGATTATACAGCACATTATAGAGAGGACAATTTAATACACTTAAGTAGTACGTATACACTCGAGATGATTATTTTACCTCCTATTGCTATTATAGCTACTGAGGTGCAGTGTAATTTTGATTTGTTCAATTCAAATTATGTCCTAAGACTTTTTGATAAATATTGTAAAATGTTTGTTAGGAATTTTCTAGTCATTTGTTTTTTTATCCCTTGATTTTAATCATTTTAAGTTCAAGATCCAAGGTGCAATGTGAAGTTTCTGTCTCTTCTGTAGAAGTTGTTATACTGCTAAAAGTTAATAAATAAATAAAAAGCAAAAACATCAGTATTATTACCCGTTTCAAAGGGGTACTCCTCCCCTAAGTCCTAATTGTATCCTTTGTGTCTTAATACAAAAATGAAACAACCGTTCAAAAGGTCATCATAACCAATTATTGCCAATTCTTTTTTACATGAACAGACAAGACGCCTTAACTCAAAAATACCAAATTAAAGATGAAGCATTTTTAAGGGCTTCAAAAACACAAAGAACACCCTGCGCTCTCATTCAGAAAATAATTTGTAATCACGCAAAGTAAGCAACCATTGAAGATTTAGATTTAGGGCAAGTAATATCAGGCTTATTAAATGTGCAGTTTGCTTCTTGGTTTATGCAACCCGGTTCCACTCTGGCTCTGGTTATCACCATTAAAAACAATTTCATCAGCCCACAGGCGGATCGAAACACTGTTGTTGGTTATTAACAGAGCAACCAGCTCCATGAGCTCATTCATCTAACAATAAGCTGCTCAATAACATCACCCCAGACATCGGGCTCTAATAGCAGTCATGTCCAGTGTAAAAAAACATTCCCCTTCAAGTCTGAAGATTCTGTACTGGAGATGATTGCACCTCAAATGTATTTTTCTCCCATTTCTCACCACTTCCCTTTGTGTTCTTATTAACAATAAGTGACATAAACATCCTGGCTGGGTTATACGGCCTTACGAATGGTTGCCTCTATTGATTGTTCTTTCAACAGTCCAAGCTAAAGGTTTTTCTCCTTGCTGTTGTCATTAAGAACAATGGAAAACAAAGGATTTTCCTACTTTTACACATCACATAAAATATAATAACTTGTCATCAATAAAAATGATTTTACACTGCTTTTTGAATATCCCTTACAAAAGCACATACATATAAATAAAAATAATTTGTCACAACTGCTGTTTAGGCCTGTTCAGAAGAAGAGCAACTTTTCAAGCTTATTTGGGTGTTATCCTCAAATGTCTCTAGTTGGTTATTAAGTGTGTCAAACTCAAGGCCCGCGGATCAAATGTGGCCTGCCACTGCACTTTCTGTGGCCTGCAAG
This sequence comes from Austrofundulus limnaeus, assembly GCF_001266775.1. NCBI lineage: Eukaryota > Metazoa > Chordata > Actinopteri > Cyprinodontiformes > Rivulidae > Austrofundulus > Austrofundulus limnaeus. The sequence goes on along the minus strand of NW_013952416.1, from coordinate 2,204,405 downwards.
AGCTTCAAAGATGCGCTGTCTTAAAATAAGTGTTTGCTGCTTTACAGCCAGCACTGACCATAAACTACATCTCTCACAATGTATGTGCAGTATTTTATCCAAGAAATGATAGCGTCCCACCACTAGGTGGAATTCAAGATGGCAGTTACTCATCACAAGTAAAGATGGTAAAACTCTTACGTTTAATTTTAATAGTATTGCTGTATTATTTATTTCACATTTAGTCAGCTCTATATGCATCACTTTTCAATGTTCATATGTTAAAACACTTTCTATGCATGAAATACCACGTAGAGCTCTGTTTGTTAGTGGCACTTAGCAGTAGCAATGAGAGGCAGAATGTAACATTTTGTGTTTAGTTAAAGTTGACTAAGTTGTTATTTACAGCTGGCTCTTTAAGGGGAACCATAATGCACATGTGGCCCTCAGTGAAAAAGAGTTTGGTACCCCTGGTGTAAGGCATGAAGCACAAATACCAAAAATATAAATCGTACAAGGAAGGCCTTTTAATTTTTAATTTGAACCTGATTAGCACTKAACAGTTTTGACATTACAAAATAGATTCAAAAGTGTTGGTATCAAAAGGTAACTGATGTAAAGTTTAAGAGTTTACAATTCATTACATTTTTCTTTCAGTAAGGTATTTAACCTTAAATAATATTAATTTAAAAAAATGTTCACCGTGACAGTAAATACAGGAAGGCTCCTTCAGGGTAAATGAAACTTTTTAAATTGTTTATTGATCAACCTTGAACAATGATATTCCTGTATAAAGAATAAATGTACTCTGGAGACTAGAAATTCTTTGCAAAGCTTTAAAGTGGCACAATTTGTGCAAAACTATTTTTAAGACAAACTATGTGCATCTCAGTATTATAAATACTAATATATTGTTCCTTAGTCATTGCTGTCATAAAAAGTCAAGAAAACGTGGGGAGTAGAATGAATGAATGTAGATTTAAACAAACCAGTATTTAATAATCAAAAAAAAWATATATATATATAGCAGCATATTTTTAAGTTGAATCAGATAAAGTACTAATCAGTTAGTGGCTTACCTGCAGAAGACAGCAACCAGGGTGAGTTCAAGATTGATTTTAATAACGTAGTTAACTTAATTCTCCGTTTTTAATGTCAGCAAACAGCTGCAGCTAAAAAAAAAGAACCTCAAAATTTGATAAGTCTTATTGATATTCTGTAAATCGAGCCAACGGAAGTTCTTAAACTGTTTCATTCATATCTTCTTTTAAATGAACATTTATTTCATGTCATTTGACAACAGAAATAAGTGAATAAGCCATTGAAAATAGTTTTCCTATGCAGGAGGATGTATTGGTTTTCAAAACAATCACATTAAGCAACTCCTGGTGTCAAAAAGTTGGCCTCTTGACATCGCTGCCAAGTATCTGAGAGGATGACAAGCTGACAGTTGCATGTCAGAATTATTGAAAAGTTCCATTTTCCAGACCCAGGCTACAAAGAGAGGCTGGAATCATAAAACACCTCCTTCGAAATGCTCACATTTGAGTCCAGACAAAGCCGGTTTATTATGCATGAAAGCAAAAAGATTTTCAAATGTATTCAAAGCGCAAGAGACAAAGTATCTGATGAATAATTTGGAAAAGGGAGTGTGGGTGTAGCAGGATTCAAAAGGACAATGAAATAAGAAAATATGTTATGAAGACAAAGAAAATTAGGTCATAAATTATGGACTGTGAGAATTTGTGTCATTATGAAGAAAGTGCTGCGCATGTATTCAAGACGTTTATGAGAAGCGAGAGACTGCAGAAGTTAAAAGGAGAAAGATGGAGAGGAGGAGGAGGAGGAGGAGGTGGTGGTACTAGGGCCTCACAAGGCAGCAGAATGGCTTTAACCTTTAGAAATGTTAACAGAAATCTGCTTGCTGAGAAAAGTTGTGCAATCACAACAAAAGCTAGTTGAGCAGAAAGGAATGAGTGGGCTGGGGGTGAATGGTCGGGGGCGCACGGACACACTTTCTGACTTTGTCCCTGACAGGTCATGTTTTCAGTGAACAAGTTCCAAAGGCAATAACTAGAGCACAAAAAACAACATCAGCATCAAACCCTACTGACTACTGGGTTTTAGCTCCATATCTCTCACACCCGTTTTTTTTTTACCCAGAGTAATCTCACTTCTATTCTTCCTACTTCAGTGTTCCACTATCCAAAATCCTACATCCTCATTTTCTTTATTTGACATCAAGGGTCACATATAATGAAGATGTTCTGCCTAACTAAGGCTTACCCCTTGGTCTCCTCTTTACAAATGAAAGATCGGAACCAGCACTCATCTAGCAGCCTGTGGGCAGCATTTAATTAGTCTCCAAAGCCGCACTCTGAAAAAATCTGAGTCCACATGAGCCAAAGAACAGTTTCCATGAGCAAAAATAAAGTACGCTTGTGAGGGAGTGTACATGCAATCAAACACCAATGTGAATGTAACAAAAGAAGCCTGTCAGAATAATTTTTTTAACGTGCTTGATTTCCACCATCATTAGCCAAAATCAGTGTCTTTCTTTTTTAGCACACATGTCCAGCATCGTTGACATTCAAGAAAAAGTCTTTCAGAGAAGTAACAACAATCCTACAGACAAGATCTTTAATCACAAGTACTCAGGAATATTTGACACAACATTGCTTTGAGACATTTGGGGTTTTGCAGTTTTGCTGCACATTTTTCACTACATACAGACATAAAACCAAACTAGTCTCATTACAGAAAGACACTAACTGAAGTATTGTTAAATAATCTCGTGTAATTGTATCTATACTAAACCCATGCTGTTGAATAATACAATTATATCAATTGCTTCCCTGTTCTTGTTTTCAAACATGTTTATGGAAGATGTAATTGGGAGAAAAATATATAATGAGGATGACATGTGTTTAATGAGTTCATGGTCTTTGGATGTTTTGCTTACTGTTGGCTGAACCTGGAAATTAACTGGTTGTAATTAAAAGTAATTCAAACTTATAGACCACATGTGTCAAACTCAGCCACATTTGGCCTGCCAGTCAGAGTTTTTATTTTTAGGCCCGAGCAGCTAAGCGCTGCGAAGGCCTATTGTTTTTGTACTGTTTATTAAAGTTCTTGTTTAATTTATTTTACTTGATTTAATATGAAAATAGTCTTTTTTTTATTAATGATAAACTTTGAATTTATGATTTAACACAACAAAGATATGGACTTAAAGGGGCCATATCATGCAAAATCCACTTATTTAGCTGATAAGTGCATTTTTTTTGTACTTGAAGTTTCTAGGAGTCCAGAAAAGTTGAATTTAGTCTCTCCTGGTGCTGCAAAGATATCTTCATATTCTGTTTGGGTTAACACATTCAGTTTTCTCTATTTTACATGACATTTTCTGAAGTATTATGCCACTGTATTTGCGCCAAATAAGGTCTGGACTTTACAACTAAAATTTCATTGTCTTCATTCTCCTCTGGCTCTGGGTCAGACTCTGGCTCCAACATGCAAGGGCGGATGGACGAGTCTCCTGTTGTTGACATCTTTTAATTAATTTGTAAATAAAACATTTCCGTGCTGCGAGATAACCGTAACCACTTATTTCGAACTGCAGTGAACCGGTTTGGAAGCCAGAAGGGGGCAGGGCGTGAAGCGCCTTTGCATTTAAAAAGACAGCATCAAAACGAGTTGCTTTTAGAGAAACCTCAGAAAAGTGAAGAGGGGCTGGTAAGGTTAAAATAAGGAGGAATTCAGGCCAAAGCATTATAGTTTCACTTTTTAAATACCCTATATGAATGATTTAAATGTGAAAAAACAAGGATTTAAAAGCTTGATATGTCTCCTTTAAAACATAACAAGTAGTAATGATTTAGACAAAAACAAATATTTCCTGACTAAGTTATGTTTGTTAGAAATCTCTTATATTTTCTTAGGTTACTTCTGTGAATTCATTTTTTCGCCTTCAACAATAAACTGAATAAACCTTTCAAAGTGTAAACAACCAGCTCAACAAGCCCACAGAACTAAAAGGCTTTTGCAAATGGAATGTCTGAAACGTCTCTTTTGAAGAATTTTGACTAAATTATGACAGAAAAAAAAATAAAAGAACTGAGTTAATTTTAACATTACCCTAAAACAATACAACAGTGTGAGAAAAAAGGTAATTAAAAGATTTACAAATGCATTGTAGTTAGCTTTACACACTACATCAAAAGGTTAGCTAGATTAAGAGTGAAAGGAAATACAGCACGCTGATGAACAGAGTCATGTCACTGTCAGATATTATTAGTGTCACAAGTTCAACCTACAGTGGACCCATTTATATCCAAGCATTTGATACATGTCAAACTTGTAACATTCACATAAGAAAAAGGTCCAGTCCTGCTCTGCAACAGCATTATTAAATGTCACTGACTAGTTATGCACTACATTTAACATAAAAAGTTGCCTGTAGGTTTTTTTTTTATTTTTATTTTTTTTTTTGGGGGGGGGGGGTAAATGTTTTTACTACAAAAACATCACTAGAAAAACACCACCTCTAAATTAAAATTAGCATAAGTACGTGGCATTAACTCATGACTAATGGGCCATCCATTCATCGATGTACAGCATCTGTTCATTAAATGTAAGTTGTCTTGGAGACACTTGTATATTTGAGGAGGTAAAAGCGCACCTTTTCTGTGATGATTCGATCCACACACTGTTTCCCTGTCAAGGGCAGGCTGCACTTCTCCAATATTTTGTGTTTTCCTCCCTGAAAGAAAGGGCAGAGAGTTAAAATAAAGGTCAGTTACTCACTTAGGTCTGTCAGTCTTTAAAATAAACAGTAATATATGAGGAGAACATGGATGGGACTTCATTTAAAGAGCTGCAGGTGGTTATGTGTGCACATTCTAAAGGATATTTAGGGCATATTCGATAAATTCAGCTTCTCCTTCTGTCCCCTTGGGGAAATAAAACAACAAAAAAGTCAAATGCTGCCTAAAAAAAGACAACATACTTTTTCCTACCCTTTCCCAGTCATGAATGGAAACAGGCTTCAGGGCAGTAAATTTATGCTCACCTGCTGCACCATCTGCTCTGTAACTGGGCGCCAGACAGGGTCCCATTAGCAAAAAAAACAGCATGCTTCTGTTAATGTAGAAAGATGGGTTTCTCTTGCATCATACTGGTGTCTGGACTTTCTAAAGGTAAGCCAAAGCAGTTCGATAGCTTGCTTGTGTTGTAAAGAACCCGTCTGAGCACGCCTAAATAATCAGTCAAGTCTAATTTGTATTTTGACTTGGCTCGTATTTAAATTAGCTGAAGATAAATGAAGAGAGAATAGTTTCTACGAAAACCTCTTCAAAGTGAGCTGGTACTCTCTGATTGAAAAGCATTAGGCAATCTATTAACAAACTTGTCCTTTTCCAGCTATAATACTAAATATTCCAGGAAACTCATATGAAGAATACTAGTAAAAAAACAACTTGGAAAAAGGAAATTGCCAGTTTAATTTGCTTTGGGTTATTGCTTACTCCTAATGAAATATCTTCTTGGGTGCACAACATACACACCTTAGCAGAGTGCTCCATGGTTACCACAACTTTAGTTCCAGCACTGGCAACCAAATCCATGGCTCCTCCCATTCCCTTCACCATTTTGCCCTGAAAATGGGAAAACAAACATTGGACTTCAATTTCAGTTATTCAGTTTAAATTAGGAAACAAACTGGTAAGAGGGGTTCATAGAAATGATGATGCAATTTTCCTTTCATGCTACCCAAGAAGATTCAAAACCAAATTCTCCTCAAAGAAAAACATGCATCAGCAAATGAAAATGGTTTGTGTAATAAATGCAACCTACTAAAATAATTATTGGTAAACCCTAACTTTAGTCCACTGCTGAATAGAATAACAAACAAAAAAAAAAAAAACAATTTACAGTATGAAAGGGAAAATATTATTGTAGAGAAAATAAAATGGAATAATCACAAATGGCTGTGAAAGTGGTCATAAATATTTTTAAAATCAAAATATAAATCTAAAAGAAAAAAGGAACATAGTACTTTTAAAATTTCAGTTACCCAAGAAAACTATTTAGTAAAAAAAAAATCAAGGTAACATAAAACAAACATTTTATACCCAACTCCAATTTTTAATAGGACTATTATTTTGGTAGATGAAGGCTCCAAAACTACTATATATGCAATATTATTTTTTAAAAGCATGATGTAGTACTTTATTATATTATTATTCACAAACAAAATTAAAATTTAGCAGATTGCAATCATATTATAATTAATATCATAACTAATTAAAAAACAAAGGTGTCAGGACAAAAATAAAACAGTTGTAGGTGGAAAAGAAAAACAACTTGTTAAAGTGCTGCACAAATCTGCAAGTGTAGAAGTCATTAGTTAAATACTAAAAAGTCTTAGTAGAATGTGAGACTATTAATATTATTGACTACATGTAATAAAAATGTGTCTTGGAGGAGCCACAGTAGGATTTCAATAATGTGGGCAAATTGCATTTTTTTGTTGCTAGTAAAAAAAAAACAAAGAAGCAAGAAAAAAGGCAAGCAAGAAAGCAAACAATTTAGGTAGTATAGACAGCAGGGAGTAAATGGAAGCAGTGTTTTTACACCTTTTATAAATTCTTACAATGTAGCTTTAAAATAGAGGTGTCCAATCCAGGTCCTCGAGTCCCACTACATTGCATGTTTTACTTATTCTTCTGCTCCAACACCTGAATCAGCAATTTAATTACCTCCTCAAGTTCTGCAGAAGCCTGTTAATCACCCATTCATTCAAGTCAAGTGTGTTGGAGGAGAAAGACCTGTAAAATATGCAGGATAGTGCCCACTGAGGAACAAGAACTGGTCACACCTGCACTAAAATTTGCTATAGGTGGAATATGGAGCAATGATTAAAATATATATACGTATGCATATGTGTGAGTGTAGAAAGCCTTCTTAGGTCACATTTCAGTGAGTAAATAAAAATCATAAATGTTTTCTTCAATTTCAGTAAGAAAAAATGTGACTTTTCACTGCAGCCTAGACAGCTAGTTCAAAAAAAATGACAAAAAGCTATCTAAAAGATCATCACCACAACATATTTGTCAGCTGGGTGAAAAATTGTCTTTCGGTCCTGCATTGTTCCCAGCAAAGCCAGTTTCCAAACACGGAAGGCTGACATGCTGATATGGCCACAGGGTGACGGCTCAGTAACTGAATTAAAATCCCATTTCCTCATCAATCATGTGAAGAGCCTGTTTTGCTCTCTGCTCAATAACCCGAGGAAATATATGCCAAGTGTGGTGCATCATAAGGATACTGTCTGCCAGCTGGATAGAGAAGATATCAACTGAGAGCACAAAGGATGTTCGGCAGACATAAGGTGGTTTTGAGATGAGGGGTGGGGGTTCTCAGGCTGTGCATAGAGTTTACATTATTATCCTACTGAGTACAGTTTACTGCATTAACCTGCTATCAATATAAAAACACCAACTAAAACAACATACATTTTACGTTTTTATTCCTCAAATACAGGCTTTTCATCAATTTGTTTTTCTTCAGCACACATCATTTCGACAAAGTTATGTGTGGTCATGTCTTCTGTCAGCCTTCATGGCAGCAAGGCTGGATTTATTTTTGCCATAAGAGACACCTGGTAATGTACTGCACTCTGACTGCTGTAAATCAAAAAGTGGATCTATTTCAAGCTCAAAACCACAATTGTGTTAAAGTACTAGTCTAGTGATGATTTGTTAAAGTGTAAATTCAAAATTGAATAAAGATTTACTGACTTGATTTTCAAACAGACAAATAAATCCAATTAAATTATATTTTGACTGAATGAGGTCAATAACATTCAACTCCTAGTGTTAGTTGCTTCACATTAATCATGCAGAAGCCAAGTCTTAGCTTCACTTGAAAGCACAAAACTTGAACTGGTCATAATTATGTTGTCTCTTTACTGAATACATTGAAGTTTTTGAGATTAGGATTTGAACTAATCACAGAGAATATAGAGGTTGCGGTGCCATCTAAATTCTGAATGGCAGAACATGCCCGAAGGCACTCAGATGGAAATAAAACATTTTCATAACAATATCCACAAAAATATCCCCCAAGACGCAACCAACAGCAGAGTAATTTAGTCATTTCATTAACAAAGCTTTGATGATATTGACCTTGCTGGTCTAACAAAAGCCCCCACATGTTTTTAATTTCCTCGCCACACTGTCTGCATTTGCCTGTTGTAATTTCAACATAACAGGATCTTTGAAAGACTGGAACTTCACACATTTAAACAGCAGAAACAAGAAAAGTTTGATTCTGCTTTGTGACATCTCTTTTCAAAAAGAGGAAAACTGCTCTTCAGCTGCACAGATACAATTCTGGGGGTACACTTGAATATTGTTTGGGCAGAATCATTTTAGCGCTGATTATTTTACATATAATCTAATTTTAAAAAGTAAAGCAGGTTAAGTTAAACAATTCAAGACTTCTCTTTTTATTTAGTGGCATAATGATACTCAAATAAATCTATGCAAAAAATATTTGCAGAAAATGATGTAAATGATTTTAGTAGCTGTTGGTAGACTGACAGAATTTGGAACAATTGGAGCTGAACCAGTCAAAATTTAATTACCGTATTTATTCATGTTTAATACGACCCCCCCCCCCCCGCCTCTTGAGCTTAAAAAGCATAAAAAATTTAATCCTCAAACTGCCTCCAATTTCATACAGACTTCAAGATTTTTCAGCCTTTGCAGTCTTTATACATTTCTGTAAAATGATCATTGGACTGTTCATTTTATTTTAACAACATATGTACTAAAAGGTATTTTGACAACAAATATACAGTATATCAGCTGTAGCAGCATCATATGAATTCTGGCATTTTACATATACTCCACCAGGAGGCGCCAACACAAAACTCAGAGACTTCACATGAGATTTGGGCCATCTTGTGGGGGAAAAGCAGATTACTTCCTACTCGTGATCGCCCCCTCTGGTGGGGAAACCTTTTTTCAGGGATACAAAACTTTTCAGAACACCGTAGACGGCAGCCATAACAGAGGAACATGTGGTTGTTGTTGTTCCAGGAGTGGTTCGGTCACACGCTAATGTCATTAGTTCGTTATCATTACTGAGGTGAAGGACTGCTTTCCCCCCTTTTTTTCACATCATGTCGCCTACCTGGATCTGTTATTATCTGGCTCTGAAACACGGAGGAGTGTCACAGGTGAGCTCGTTTCAACGGCTTTTTACAACACGGTCTCATTTCCGGACTCAGGCATGTTGCCGATATTTCAGTTAAAATACATAAGTAAAAATATTTATCCGAGTATAATACTACCCCCCAACTTTATGGATGATTTTATGGATTAAATTTTAGGTATTATACTTGAATAAATAGGGTAATCTAAGTCTCCTTGAATTATCTCAAATCATATCAAATCCAATGTCAATGTGTGAAAATACAGGTTAGATTTATTGAAACAAAAAATCCACAAACAGCTACAAGTTGGAGATAATACAATATAATAATACTCGATAATACTCGAGAGGCTGAGTCAGTAGTGTACAACCCAGAAGACACAGGGGTTCATGAGCTGAAGCTTTGCTGAAATGACATCTATCATAAATGTGAAAGCAGAGACCAGTCACAGTCATTTTCACTCAATCTCTTTCTCTGTGAAATGAAACCCCAATGACACACAACTGATGCCTTGCCTATAATTTATTGCAGAACAAAGAGAAAATCAGTGTTCATTTAGAGCAAGTAATTCCCTAATACACAAGGGCGAAAAAATGAAGCAGCAAGAAAATATGGAAAATGATGGATTTTGTTTCAGAAGCTGCTGGTGACACATACGTGGGAATGCTGGGCATAAAATATGCCACAGCAGCACTTCTGCATGAGAATATGCATGGGACGCATATTTTGACTAACACTATTTATCTATCTGCACTTTGTGAGGATGGCTGCATCTTTTTCAAGTTACCATGACAACGGATTACAATTTTCTAATTTGTTGAGCAAGAGTTGACTTTTGAGTGAGTGGTAGAAATACCACAGAAAATGACCCCCTTCACAATTCTAAGAGTTCCTGCTTACCAATTCTCTGATGGTCTGTGCTGTCTGATGTAAATGGCTCTCTATTTAATAACATAGCGACGGCCTGACACAAAGCTTTGTCACCCAGACAACTAATGACAAGAATCAGAAAGAACTGCCAGGAAAACAATAGAAAGTGTTTTCAAAATAACTAAAAAGCATCACTGTTTACATTTTGTAAGAAGTAAACAGCTCAATTTACTTTTAAAATGCCATTTTACACCCAAATAATCAGAAGCAATGGTTGGATTAGGATGCTATCTGGAGCACATGCACACCAACAATGCATATATAAATTATTTGATTTGGAAAATCTGGCAGGTCCCTAGAAACCACAGTGGTGGCATTGAATGAATAAACGTGGAGAAATAGTGTTATCAGGCAGTTGCCTGAGCATTACAGCAAGTGAAGGTGGACAAAAACCAAAGAACACTTTGGAAACACATTAGACAGCATTACCAGCAGTGGACAGTGCTGGATAGGGGCTATATGGATTTGCATGAAGCCTCGTAGTTGTGCAGTTTATTTGTGAAACCATAATGTGTGAGGACACACAACACAAATCAAACCAAACGAAGACCCTTGAGTTATACAATGAGCACTGTAAACCTCTGCACCTGCCAGGTACCACACTTTTTAAAGAAATAGTTTTTAGTCATTTCTAAAGTGATGTTTTGTCAAATTGTTGTAATGATCGATACCTGATCAGCAGTGACATCAGTCATAGAGCACAGAGTATGGACAGAGCATAAAGATGTTCCAGGATAGGCTAATGGCTAGCCAAACAAGTGCCTGTATCATTCCAGTGTCTTCATGACAATTTTAGTGCACTACGCAAAGGCTGCCATATGTGATATATACTAAATTTATAATTATGCTTATATTTTTGAAGCAACTTTAGCACATTTTCTTACTTCGCTTTTTTCTCAAACCAATTGCAAAATGCTAATTTCTCAAAGCTAACTTTGCTACTTTTTTATTCATTTCATTAAAAAACACATTACATACAACAAAATAGTGCTTGGCGGTATGACCAAAATTTTATATCACGGCATTTTCAACATTCACACCGGTTTCACGGTATATCATGGTATTTTTGTTTTCATCACAGGTCAGCTGATAATACAATGTACAAACACCGCTTATTAACCTTTTTCTTTTACTGTACCTCTGTCTGTGTCGCTGTTTCCCTCCTCTAAACTTTTTTTCTTCTCCTCATGGTTGGAGACAGTAGTAATGCATTTTGGTCGGGTGGTAAAGAAGGAAGGTTAAGAAAAGATTATTATCGGGTCTTTTGGTTTATGTTATTTAATAAAGGTTAACAGCATGACTCACCTTGCACACCAGTCAATCAATTCCACTACAAAACTTCCCCTTTCACAATAGAAGCACGTTAAAGTCTCCAGGCGTCTCCACGTCTCCATATTAAAGTCGCGTTATATCTAACCGTGCACATCACTGAAGAGGTGTTTACTAGATTCAGCGACGGGATGTTTTTTTAACGTCAGCCAATATAAGAAGCGGAATCGCCAGCTGCCGCTGCAACAATAACATTAGCATGCTAACGCATATAGCAGGTGCAGCAAGAAAAAGTGTCCCCCGGGTAACAGCGGCCGCGACGAAACGTTCCGCACGTTTTCAGGCTRTTTAAACCGGTATGTCGGTATTCAGAAAATTCATATCATAACCAAAATAAAAAACGGTATTCGGTACGAACCGTTATACTGCCCAGCACTACAACAAAACAATACAAATAAAATAAAATGAAAGGCAGCATAAGAAGAAAAAAATCTTATGATATCTGCTCCTTTTACAACAAAAAATTATATTAATTTCAAACAATAATAAAACAAATAAAACAAAAACAAAA
>NW_013952416.1:2186517-2192377 GCF_001266775.1 Austrofundulus limnaeus | reverse complement strand
ATTTTACTTTGATCATTTTTTTAAAGGAATTAATTGACCCAATGCTTTTATAATCATTTTCCAGATTGTACTCACATTAACAATAGAAATAGTATCTATTTTACAAACTGGCAATATCAATACTTCATCCAGCATTTGCGTTTTAGTTGTTTAGATAATTTTTGTTGTTACTCTTTCGTCAACTTTTTTGCATACAGTGTTGCTTCAGCTACAGTACTTGTGTACACAAAAAAGATAGGATATGGTAATGACATTTAGGACAGCCAAACACTGAGGTTAACCTGATTAGAATGCAGCAGCTTAATGGTAAAACAGTACACAGAGTCCAAAACACTGCCTTTCATTTTATTACTCCATTGTCCACGTTTATTTTTATTTTATTTTTTTGTTTTAATGTTTTAGGCTTAGTGAACATGTAAAAGCATTTCAAAGCCCTCATCTGGAAAATGTTCATCTGCATTTCGCATATTAAAAGCATTGAAAAATCAACATATTCATGCTGAGTGTACTGCATCCCAAACTCCTACGTAGGACATTTTAAATTTCACGCTATGAACCCATCTTTAGATAGTGAATAATTTTCATTATCACAGACGACGAGAAATGTAATTTTCTTCACCCATCCCTTTAAAAGAGGGGAAAATGATGATTGAAGCGTAGGTGAAGACGGAGTGTTGTGCCAGTTTTGCTGTAATATTTTGCTGTTCAAACTGTGAAGCACGAGAATGACCAACAAAAATAAATGTCCCTATTCCTAAGTAACTCTCTTGTTTAATATTTGAATAAGATGCATAATTAAACAGATGTTAATTAGAAATTAATATGAACAAACAAGTATAGGTAAAGCAGTAAACAACTGAATTGATTTGAAGTTAGAAAACAACAACAGTAGTATTGTTATTATGCAATATATGAAAAATAGATTCAATTACAATAGTTTTATTCTCAAAATCTACTCAAGTAAGCACACTCAGCACTCTAGTTGCTGTATACTCTGCTGCTTCCAGATATAACTATAATATGAGGTACCACTTGACATAGTTTTTAATGTACACAAACGACAAGCAGCTGCATCCCAAAGGGCATTGTGGTTTAGCCCACCTACACTTTTAATAGGTTCTAGACCTTAGCAATTACTGAGAAGAATTCAGTCAAATGGGGTTTTAAGACCTATTGACCTGATGGACTATCTAGTAATAGCCTTGACCACCCATTATACAATAGCTTCCTCTCAGTACTTTGACAAGCTTTGTTCTGGCCTGTTGTCTGGCATAACAAAATACATAACAGCATTTCAGTGGAAACATAAGTGCTTCTTTCCGGCACAAGAACAGACATCCTTTCATATATTTTTGATTTAGAAGTTTAAGGGGACAGGAGTGAAGTTAAGTGTAATTTGACAATACAGACAAGACATAAAAATATAACCACCTGGTGTTTTTGTGTCAAGTGTGAAGCAATACAGTATGTCTGAATGATAAAGTTCACCAATGCAACAGGACAATGAGCTCATGCCCACCAGTAACTTCATAACAGAATAGCAGAGAGAAAATGAATCCACGTGTTGCAAAGACTCAAAGTCTAGACCTCAATCTGATTGAAATACAGTGACAAACCTTGATGAAGCTGTGCATAAACAAAGGTCTGCAAATCCTCTTAAAGGAAAGCAACATGACAGAACCAAACCCCTCCACTTGTGAGGAACTGATAAGGTCACACAGAAGGCAATTACTTCAAGTTATTGCTGCTAAATGAGATTTCACAAGTTACTGAGTCATACGGTGGACTTAGTTTTACCATTTACCTTTTCTTCATTTTGGCTTTGCTTTCTGTTAAACAGCACAGTGTGTTATGTCTAATAAGTTGTATCTACCCAATTTTAAAACAAGATCAGTATAAAATCTCACAAACCAACAAGACCACTGGGGATATAAACAGAAAAAATGCTTATAAAAACATCATTAAGAGCACAAGCAGAGACAAGGAAAGCATGAATTTTCAATGTGTGTCATCAAAACTAAACTTACAGGGATCATCCAGTTGGCTAGATCTCCATATTTTGACACCTGCATGGCTCCCAGCATTGTCAGATTGATGTGACCCCTTGAGAGAATGACACAAAACAAAACAACAGCTGTCATCTTTGAAATCAGTTAAACTTACGAACTCAAGACCATTCATTATAATTAGGAAAGCAGCAATGATGCATTTATCCCTTTTTGTGCACAAACGAGGAATGACACCAGATTTTGTGCAATGCTACACAGGCTGACACACAAAATCATTAAAACAATAGTGTTGCCAATCTACTATTTTGTTGTTCAGTTTAGCAACTTTCAAATCCTTTTAGCACTTTTTCCTCTACAAAAATTCACTTAGTAAAAATAATCCAGCAACCAAACAAACAGGCCAAACCACACATCATGTGGAAGAGAGGCTGTTGCACCACTCTCTCTCTCTATTCAGCAGGCACGTGGAAAGAAAAACTGGCACAATTTTTTTTATAAAAATGACTAAATATGCAAAAGAAAAAATAACATGTTGACAGCTTATTAAGAAATTAGTAAGCATTAGCTGTTAAAAACAGTGTTACACATGAAAGCATACTTTACAAGTGATGTTTTGCCTTTTTGATTAAATATATTTGTTTTTTGGTTTATTTTTCGCAAATTGTAAATTACCAAAACCTTTTTAGTGATACAATGAACACAGAATGTTGGCATAGCACTAATTGAATGTAACTGAGGGATGACCCTAAATGTTTTGAGACATACATCATGCCTTATATTATCTGGGTATAAACACTAGCAACTAAATACTGTATATGTAATTTTAAAATGTTGAAGGATGGTTTAAGATGCTAGTGTTATTTTGCAGGTAGAAACCTATCCTATTTAGATAAATTCTTTCTCAGCATCTCAGGCCTCTTAATTGTGTTCTCACAACAGCAGACAAACCTGTCTACAAATTCAGTGTGATTCCATTTAGTCTCAGCCGGTGCAACTGGACAGCTTATTTTATGACCACTATTGAATTTCTACTGGGTGGACAAACAAAACTAATGCTGCAGGGAGCACGGGTGGGCAATATCTGTCAGCAAGCAGATCAATAAAAAACAAGAGACCTGGCGTATATTGACAAGGCCGCTGTCTGGTTGTACTGGTGACAGCAGCCATTTGTTAATATCCAGTGTTACACATCCTTCCTATATTTTGTGGTTAAATCCTGATTATGGGTTGGAGGAGAAAAGGGGAAATTTAGGGGCAAACGTGCTCTCTTTTTTGTTTTCTGCATTTACTATAGTCCATGAAAGTGTCTCTCTCAGCATCACAGAAGTTATTTAGAGGATTTACTTTGTGTAAATCTTTTTAAATCCGAGACATATCTAACATGAAGACTGCAAAAAAAGGTTTTCGAGCTTATTTGGTGCAGTTTTACCCTCGGATCATGGCAAATGAGTCATCACTGGAGAAATAGGCAGCTCCAGGGAGTACTGTTACCGTCTCCTTCCCTGTGGAACGGACATAAAAGTACTGATATTAATTTATGAGAACAGTCTAGTTAATACCACACAACAAATTTAAAAGAAATTACATTGCATAAATAACACAACAACCTAGATGACGGGACCTAAAAGCAAATGCATAAACATTAAAATCAACCGATATTTGGCGTGACACTAAATAAGTTTGACTATAACTTTATTCTTATTATGCCAAAGATATTTAAACTGTAATAATATTTTATATGGAAACTCTGCCTACCCATAATATATTTTGCCCAGTGCTTAAAAATTTAAATATTTTCTTTCGAAATTTGTCAGGATAATTCTCACCAGCATTAATAAGATCTGCATCCACTTCTGCCTCTGTGGGGTACGGCCCCTACCCAAATAAAAAAAATAATAATAAAAATCAGACATGAGTGTGCACAGAGGCATTCAGCCATACATCCACTCACACATGTCAGTCATCCTGACTGGCCGTGATCTTTCAAGGGAGACACAATCACATTTCTCTGATTAGATGAGACATTGATTTTTCTCCGTGTTCAACAAAGAGAACAAGCCTTAGACAAAGAGGAGAGGAGAAGGAAGGTGAGATCAGCACCTCTCAGGAACTAGGACCTTGTAATTAAAGGAAGCTTAGACGAATAATAAAAAAAATGCATTTGCATAGACGCCTACATCCTTCTGTCAACAAAACTGATTGGAAAATCATCCCACAGCAGCTTCAGCTGCTTTTGTTAAAAAGGCTCAAGCAGCAAATAATGATTACAAGTAAGAAAAATGGAGGAAAAAGTGTCAAACTGACAATCTATTATATTGTAAACCTAGCATATATCAAACAACTACAATGATCCTGTTCAAACAAATAGCTATTCTGTGTCTTATGCTCAAAGGGTATTTTGGTTTAAAATTATTCACTGCTGTCAAAATGATTATCTCTGTCAAACTAAAAGCAGTGGAGAAAACTGTAGGTGTCTTACCAGTCCCAAAAGTCCATTTTCACTTTGGAGATGTACAGTTATGTCTGGCTTTATGAAGTTGCTGGCCAGCATGGGGATACCAATACCGAGGTTAGCTAATAGATTTGATGTTAAAAAATATAATTACTTGTGTCCTTGTCATGGGATAAAAGTCAAGCATTGTGTTAAAGAGACAAGCACAAGGTCGAATACTACATTTATAGCCCCGTCTTTAACCCTTTAAAACATGTACATGATCATATGGTGTAAAAAGACAGAAACATTAAATTTGCAGTTGATGCTCAAACTCCCAAACTTGATGGTTTAAATGTTTTCAAAATAAAAAAATATTTCAAGAAGAGTGAATTTGTCTGAGAGGTGGTTAATCAAAGACCAATCACTTAAACTGTGCTTTCATGAGAGACAAATGCTTTGACTACATCATGTAAAACATTTAAAAAGAATCTAAGAATATTTTTTTCCCTGCAATCAACTGGTGCAAAGACTATAATTATTTAAATAAGACTGGTCATGATCCAATGTTCTTTTTTTGGTGGCACTTGGCCTTAGCTTGGTCGGCTTTTATTTGCTGTGATTAAAAGGGATCCAGATGAAAATCAGATTTATATGACTTTGCCATTTACTCATTGAATGTGCTCTAGTAAAAGGATACCATACATCCCATCTTCAAACTCTAACGCAGCCCTGCGAATGATCCTTTCCCGAACAATGTCTGAATCCTTCTTTGGTTTGGGCTTCTCTTCTTGTCCTTTTCTTATTGTGCGTTTCTGGAAGGATACAGAGATTGGTGAGAAGCAAAGAGATAGCATCTCGGTCTATTTCTAACCAAGCACAAGGACATGCAGATAAAACAGAATGTGTGTTTCTGTACAATGAAACCCTGTCAACTGCTTTTAGAAGGCTGGATTTATGTAACAAGGACCCTTAAAGCAACATAATGCAGAAAATATAAAAAGATGTACAACCTTTTCACTTATGTGAGTTCTGGCAGATCTTGAAAATTTATTTGCACATGAGTACTGTTGCGGTACTATTTAGGTTTAATAAATTAAATGATCTGATTGGTTTTAAAGTTGTTTTACATGCTAGAGTCAAGAGGAGAATTCAACATTTGATTTGAGAAATAAATATTTGTACTCAGAAGTCTCCTGGATAAGTTTTGTTTTGTACCTCAATCCTTTTTTCGTAGCTGGCTCCTTGAACAATCCTGTGGACATAGATACTGGGTATGTGGATGTCCTCTGCAGCAAATGTCCCAACGTCCACCACCTCCTCCACCTAAGGCGATACAAAAAGATAAGAACCATTCTTATTTATCTATTCTTTTTTTAATGTCCAATTATCTGTGAGCTTGAAAATACATTGCCACGCT
>NW_013952416.1:2182923-2186449 GCF_001266775.1 Austrofundulus limnaeus | reverse complement strand
AAAGAAATCTGAAGCTCCTATGTTGAACAGTTTCTGAGTTATAAGCATTTTTGCATGTCCAGACACCCCCTCTTTGAAAGGAGCCCACTCTTCAAATATGGGGTGTATCGTCAAACTGTTGGCTGGCGCAGTGTAGGTCAGACTCATCTACAGTCCTGCCAAATTTCATGTTGATTGGTGCAGCCGTTTTTGTGCTACGGTTGACCAAAAATCACAAAAAAAAAACAGTACGAAAACAATATGACTCCCGCTTACGCTTCACGTGCGGGGGTCATAATTATGTAGTACTTAAACTATTCTGCTTTTACATACATTTAAAACTGAGAGAGAGAAAAATTTGTGCTTGGCAAACTAAAAAGGCCTGATTTAACACTCCAAACCCAGCGGATTTAGGCTGAATCAAGAATCAAAAACAGTACAAAGTTGGGGTATTTGAAAGTGCTTCATTGTGCAGATGGCTGAAATGCTATTTGTGTAAAGTATACAGTATATGAAAAGCAGTATCACAAATAATGTTTCTCCTAAAAGAAATAAGATTTTCAGGTGTTTGAGACAAAAATACATCACCATTATGCAGAAAATGTATGCTTTCAAAAGAGGTGTTCGCAAGGGATCATTTCTGCCTGACTAATAAGACCTGGATAGAAATGGCTATTGATTTAAAAACAGTTGGATCATCATGACTGGTAAAGAAAATACACCACAGAACACACCTGCTCTTTCCTCCTTAGGTAACATGAAGATCTGTTCTAAAGTCAGGCTCCAGCCTACACTTCCACAGGTGTTCAGGAGGAGTTGTGCAGCATGTGTGGGCGCCACTAAATCTTGTTGCCCATTTTTAGTTAGTCTGAAAAGTCCCGTGATACTTCCAGTTGTACAATTTCAACATGATCCTTGACATTTTAAGTAAATAAGGGAAGAAAACTAATGCAAGCTGGGTTAAACAGTAAGAATTTATAAACAAGCAAATGTTATTTTCTGAAAGCTCACTGAAATAATAAATTTGTTTGKTTKTTTTTTCTTGTTGAAAATGTTCCTTTTTTGCTTCTTTTTGCAAATGAGGGGGAAAGCAAAGGAGTAGTCATGTTTCTGGTGACTGAAAGAGTACTTAAGTATGACAACACAACTTTCCACTCTCACTCCTACTTTTCARTGCTTTCCTTCCTGTGTGGCCCAGTGTGTAACCTCCTTGTTCYATTTACATGAGGGCCAGCCGTTCGGAGCAAATTGAATTGAATCTATCCTTATCTCTTCTTCTTCCTTCAGCACTCAGCACTGACTGAGAAGAGTCAATGGCCAGGAGTGGATCCCGTCTTTGTGTTGTCATGGCTACTCAGACTTTGGTCTTTCATGAGCTAAGGCCACTTTGGATCATAAAGTGATTTTAGACTCATTTTTATACATTACTTGGATGGTTTATAGTAAATCTGTTGCTGCACAGCAGAAAAATAAGGCACAACAAACATGACATTGTAAGAAGGAAAGTACCATAAATAAAATAAAATTATAGCGCCAYATATTAACCCGCATCTTTCCTGCGGGGTTCATCTGTTTTGGGGCACCATGGGGATTTTGTGAAACATCTTTATTAAGGAAGAATATATTCATCATAATACAAAACTGCAACAAAATAGTGACACTAAAGGAAATTGAAGCACACTTTAAGTAGCAACTGTTGGCATAAATTTCAAGGCTCTAGATTAAAGAAAAAATGGTAATGTCACATTTGGTCTCTTCATGAAGAATGATTGAAACAGCTACCTCTTAAAATCAACAAACAAACAGGAATCAACAATCCAAGGATGAATTTCTTCATGTTGTTTGGTTGGTCTCTTAAAAACAGACAAACAAACCTTGGATTTAGCTCTTTTCAATTAGCCTTCTAAGGCTAAGTCACAGCACTATAATAGGCTCATACAATTTAAATGTGCTGGGTAGATAAAAAGCCTCCGTTGCTTTCATCTGTACGATGTATCCCAACAGCACAGGAGGTTCAACAGACAAGGAAGAATAAAGCACAAAAATCAAAAACACACAAGAAAAAGACACACACACACATATGAGCAGGTGTGTAAAGCTAGTAAACGGGCATCAACATTGATATTCCTGTATCTGTAGACTGATTTTCACATCAATGAGAGCAGAGTGAGGCATGAAGTGAGCTGGCAGGAGGACAGAGGGAATCAAAGTGCCCTCCGGGGCAACAGCAAACGTTTTTTCGAGAGGGTGTGCTTTTTTAGGCCAAGAGCTTTGTCAAATCTGGTTAATCTCAAACTGATCACTTCACAATGCAACTGAATCCCTGGAATAAACCATCAACAGTCTTGAGGCTTTACAGGGTTCTTGGTCTGGAATGCTAGAAACCAGCTCAATGTTTATAGTAAAATGTAACAAGCACGGTCAGTGCTTTCCATTTTATTTTATTTTTCTGTGCAAATGTTCTAACTGACACACACAAGCGTACCAGTATACAACATAGGTTTAGTCAGCGAGCCGTGCGACAGTGTTTTGCATGACCAGTCTTTGAGAATCACAGCTTATTTTTGCATGCAGCTGACAGAACTGCATTGAAAGCCATGCAAAGGATTTCTTGCCTAAAAATAAAAATACATTAAAAGCCGTCCAACCACTTACTAGATATTCTGCACATAAGCAGACAGACTTGTCAGAAAACAAATGCACAGTGAAGCTGGCAGCAACTTCTGTGGTGCATTTTGCAGCAGGAGAGAGGAGCGCACAGAGCAAGCAGACAGTTTGGAAAAATTAACAGCTGTGCCTACGTCTTTCAGCAATACCATTGCACAATGAGGAAGAAAAACCAGCCACAATGAGAAACATCTGAAAATCTCAATTTTCTCCATTCTGATCAGTCAGAATCACACTTGTGATGGTTTAACTACACAACAATAAACTAGTTATCATCTCTAGAAATTATGGTTGGGCAAAATTGTATCGTGTGCAATTAATCATCAGTAAAACTGTTGATAATATTTGTGCCACTTTGCAATTAGTGCCATGTGCTGATGTATTTTTGAGTGTGATATACTATCACTATTGGATGTGTATGTGAGCGTAATGGTGGAAGTTGGCATGGATAAGCTACTGCTAACCCTACAAACTTGTTTAATCACCTGAAACACTGGCATAAATCAGAGTATGAGGAAACCCAGGAAAAGCAGACCAAGGCCACAACTTCAGCTACATGCAAATACAATTATCATCAATTATATAATTGTTTGACTAAATGCAATAGTTTTTCATAATAAATTTTTATGACAGTTTTGCCCAACCCTACAAGAAAGCTGTGATTCTGAGAATACAGAGGCTCACATCACTAAAAATTTCAATCCTTAACCCTACAGTTTTCTCATCATTGTTTTATAAAGTTTTTAACTAAACATGCTTTTTTATTGAGAGCAGCTGGAAATATTGATGTAATCAGACAGAAGCTGCAGCTCAGATTGAGTTTTCTCTGCTTCGTTCTCTCAAATACTGAGGAAAAAAATGTTTTAAAGTGTATCTTACC
>NW_013952416.1:2153769-2182451 GCF_001266775.1 Austrofundulus limnaeus | reverse complement strand
GTGTGTGTGTGTGTGTGTGTTTGGGGGGGGGAGCAGCACAGCAGTCAGCTCTCCCCACCAGAGGCTGAAGGTCAACAGACGATCATGCTAAGCTTGCTAACTGTTCCACGCTCTGACTGCTGCAGGGGCGTGTCTTAGAGAGAGGCTTTTATACCAGAACACAGCCGCTGTGAGGAAACTGTGGAGAAGCACGTCACAGCGGAGAGCCGTTAACCAACATGCAAATTAGCCTGCAGTACCACTGCTCCACCCATATGAGCAGCAAAAAGACGTTTTTAGACAAAATATAACAGATTTGAACAAATACGCACAAAAACATCAAAATTAGCACAGAAACTGTACTACATAACATTTTAGACACATTCTAGACAGTTTACCAGCTAAAAAAAAAAGTTAATTTTGGGGTAAGTTACTCTTTAAAGAGATGAAACCAAAGAAGAGGAAAGCTTGTTATTGATGATAAAGACAGGTTGTCTTCAGGATTTATTTACCAATCAGCTCCATTTTCTCCAGGGAAACATTCCTAGAGACCCCCTGTAAGACCTCATTTTGTAATAACAGTGCATTATGTAATAATGTAATAAAATCAGGCTTCAAAATGTAATAAACTTGTGCTAAAACCGCATTATGTAATAATTGACGCAAAATGTAATTAAAGTCTTCAACGCTTTATGTAATAACATTATTACATTTTGCGGAAATTGTTATAAAATGTGGTGGTGTAATAATCTGGTGCATTATGTAATAAACAATCAAAAACCAGTATTTCTGTTCATCCTAATCAATATACTTGTGATAACTGTCATGTTGCAAATACTACATAATTAAATCTTTAGCGCGAGTTTAATACATTTTGAAGCCTGATTTTGGGTTGGAGGACAGAACCCAAGCTGATTTCTGAAATGGATTTCTGATTTCTATTATTGTTACATAATACGATGTTATTACAAAATGAGGTTTTATCATCTCACCCACACCCCCATAACAGTGCACACCAAGTTTTCCAAAGTCTGGTTAAGAAGACAATTTGCAAGCAGAAAACTAACTCAAAGCTCTGTGGGTTCAGTAAAATCTGCCAAGCCTAAAGAATTTCAGTATAGCAATCTAGCAGCTCCTAGAGGTTGCATCACATGCCGATTATAAATTGTGTGCGCGTCTGTGTTTAAAAGGTTTGATTGAAGCTATTTGAGTATATATTCCATCACTGTCTGTATTTTGTGTGTCCAAGCACTGAAATTCAACAGGGGAGGAGATCAGAAGAAAAAGATAGTGTGGTTACAGGAAACAAAGTGACAGCAACACCACACTCTCATTAATGTGTGTATTTTTAGCCTTTCCATCTTCTCCCCATTGTGTGTGCATGTGTGGGCACTTGGCCATGCTCTGTTGTCCCTTTCAGAAATCAGCTTGGGTTCTGTCCTCCAACCCAAAACACTGACATCACGAGCAATCTGTTTTCTCTCGGCAGTAACCTGACTGCCTTAACAGGACCCAGAGAATAGAAGACAGCCAGCCGATGCTAACCCTGACAGTATAAACAGAACTAAATATATATTTTTGGAAAGACAAAATAAAGCATCCTGCACTATGCGCCTTTSGAACAGTCAACTCCAACAGACAGCTTAAAGGCTGCAAGAAGGATCAGATTTCATAAGATGCTGTCTGCATTCACTATGCATTAGATTTGGATAACAACCCATTTTAAAAAATAGAAATCCAGATATTTTGATTATGACAGTGCTTACTGAGCAAAATATGTTTCTTTCTACTGCTTCCCATCATCCTTTTTGAATTCTGTCTGTTTTTATAAKACATCCCACACTGACCTATAGCTTCTTAATAATCCTTATGCTGCGTTCACACCGAACGCGATTTCAAAATCGCATCCACCGCTTCCAGTTGGTCGCTTGTGCACTTTGAGGTCAGACGCAGGACAGCTGTTGAAGCGCTGCACGGCAACCGCCTCCCCGCCCCTCCCTCCTCTGTCGGGCTCTGTTTAATGTCGGACGAGGAAGTGGCTTTGCTTTATTTACAGAGAGCAAGAGCATGTCACGTTCATCAGATAATTAATTCATAATTAATTCACCAGATAATTCAGAGACATTCTGAGTTTCATCACCCAGGAGCTGCGGGAGAGGCTCACAGCTCGCTTTCAGGACTATTTTTGTCCCGAGTCCAGTCTGATGAGCCGCTGCCACTCATTGGTGCGGATATCTCCTGTCAGACACCGACTGCAGGCACTCGATTTCAGCTAAAGAGCTCCTCTCCATCTGTTTCAGGTTAGTGGGCATCATTCAGTAAACTGTCCCGTCGGGAAATATGTCACTACGTCACACAGTGGAGTCTCTCTGATTGGTTGACGCGGCGCATCGCGCTGCAAAATTTCAGATTTTCTAACTTCACCGATTTGCGCCTCAGCGCGTCGAACGTTCAGATCGTTCAAATCGTTCAAATCGTTCAAATCGCGCTGCTCTAATCGCGCTTGAGGCGCCGCAGCACTTCCCAACGCTGACTGAAGCGCGTCCACCATAGACTTTGCATGTAAACCTGATGCTCCTGATGCTGAAATCGCGTTCGGTGTGAACGCAGCATTAGAAGTGTGTTGTCAGCTTTAACACAAGCCTTCCGTAAATGTAAAAATTGCACCATAATTTAGRTTTATGTCAACTTACTTCTTCATACATCACTACCAGCCTTATTAATGCAGTGTTCTATGAGATAGTCAAAACATCCACTGTATGCTCTGATGCACTTGAAGAAGCATTTGAAGCAACATCAATCCAATCAAGTGCTRGCTGTAAAATAAAATATCAAAAAGAGAATAAAGGCAGCCTGTTTGACTCAATCAATAGCTGGAAGTAATGCAGAAAAAAAATGCAAACAATAACAGCTCGGACCATGTTGTAMGATTATACTCCTCAAACTGCCTACACCAGTGTTTGCACAAAAATCAACAAATCACAATTATAGTAGAAACATTTTTTAGTAAATCTTTAAAATATAAGTTGGTTTTAGATAACCTACCTCTCAGAAGAGTTTATTGAACTTCTAATTCTACAACCAATTTCAATGAGCACTATTAGACTTAGTAATAATCAACAGATGTATATTATAACATATTTCATACTAAATGTGTGTGTGATTGAAATAYTGGGTCCCTGTGACCAACAAACTGTGTTTTTTTAGATTAAGCAAGCGACAAGCGAGCATTTAGACACTTGATAAGGGGGTAAAAAGGCTTTCATATTCATTGCTCCTATGAAATTGCAAAAATTTGCTATAGTTGAAGCCTATCAAGTTTTACAATTACAACAATTTTCTTTGGCAAGCTCTGAAAAAGTGACACTCCTTTTGTGGTGTAGCCCACGAAAGGAAAGCTTTTACATAGTTTTCCTTAAAACAAGCACTAGTGTGACATCCTACAAATAGGTTTGTCTTTAAATCAGATCAACAAATATTTTATTTGCAACACTGGTGCYTTTAGGCAACAGAGCTGTGTAGTGACTGATAAAACAAAAAAATCCAGCACCAGGGCCTCCTGTTGCAAAACTAAAGAAATTTAAGATGCAAATAAAACACAAGAGACAGATTGACAGTGAGGTCCAGGGTTTCTGAACCCATTTGCTACATATTGTTTAGCTGCTTGACCTATTCTGAAGCGTGATTAATATTTTTAAATAAAATAATCATTTAAAAATGTAGATTTTGTTTATTTTATTTTATTTTATTTTTTTTTTGAGTGCCTCAGTACTCATTTCACTCAATTAGCTACTTTAACTCTTAAGTTTAAAAGTGTTTTTTGAGGTGAGGACGATGACCAGAAAAGCTGATTGAGACCACTCAGCTCATTACAAACCACAGCTTAAAAAAAAACAGAAGTGGAATGAGAATATTGCAGGTCTGACACACAAAAGTTAATTCATGAAATTGCTTCAGCAGTAGTAAGCAGCAAAAATAATCATTTGCCAACATTAATAGATTTATTAAGACACAAAGAGAAAGACAAAAGGGAACAGGGCAAAAAAAATAGCTAGGCTAAACAAGATGTAATAAATAACTTCAAATATTCAAATATTGTTAATTGTAAATTAAATTACAGCTAAGACCAAACAAAACCTGAGACATTTTGTGCTACTCAAAGAATAATGTGGTCATTTAAGAGGAAACAACATTTTATAATGATAAAACTGGAGTGAAATAACCAACAAAATTTAAAAACATAAGCCAAAAAAAGTTCAAGTTCTCTCATAATTCTTACAAACTACATTTAGTAATCTAGATTATTTAATCTTTTTTTGATGAAACACTGATGAAACAAAAATAAAAGGATTTTGTGCTAAAGCCTGAATAAAAACAGCTTTTTTGTTTTCCACACAATTGTAGAGGGGGAGGCTGATGCTGAAATACTCAGGATGGAGGTCATTTATATCCAATTAGAGCTATTGTTTTTTTTAAAAGACCAAAGCACTCCTAAATATCCATTTGTTCAACTCATACATAACTGACTGAATTAGAGGGCACACCGACACCCATACACACGTCTTGCATTGTCACGAGACAACGTGTGAGTCATTTCACTGACAGCTGAATAATACCAGAGACCACTGGTTTGATTCAGTCTTTGGCGCTTTAACTCCCACAACGTGCCGGGATCTTTAGATGTACCTGCAACACGGGAATAACTCGACCAGCTGGATACTGTGCAACATTGAACAATTGAATTGCAGTGTTTGGTTGCCTGGCAACTATGGCAGGCTCTGGTGATGATCTGGTAATTTACTTTTGTGTGATTTTCTTTTGTGTCATCTCGTTTTCTGACACGCTTCCAAACGCTTTGAGTTTAAACATTAAAAAGGAACAGATTTGCGGCTCAAAATTCAGACAAACACTACAATTGCAGGTCAACAATGGGACTGATAAAAGGTTTTTATGTTGATTTCTTTGTGCAGGAAGGTATTTCCTTTCATAAAATCACATTGTGATGACTTGACATATTGCTGTGCTGAAATTTTCCTCGCGCTCTCATGCTCTTGCATTAAGAAACCAATGAAAAGTAATGATGAAGTGTTCGACATTTTACTTTTTAAAATCCTGCACACAATCACATTAAAATATTCTAAATCAAACTGAAAAGATGTGGCAATTCATTGCTTCTGAATACAGAACCTATTCCTACACATCATATGAATGGTTGTAATAAAAAATAGCCATTTTATCATTATTAACCAGAAGTAGGTGACATAGGGTTCTGGGGTCTCATTTATAAAGGATTGTGTGGAAACCATACTAAAAGTGAACATACGGCCAAAAGGTGGAAATGGCGTATGCCAAAAAAAATTCAGATTTATAAAACAGTGCGTACGCATGTTTCTGCACATCTTTCCTTTATAAATCACAGCCACACGTCAGAGTTTACGCACGAGGTCCCGCCTCAGGTTCTGCCCTCTACACGCCCACATTCAACCATAAACAGTCAATGCAAAGTACCTCATAAATGTTAAGATGTATTTAAATCAGTCAGCTGATCAATGCCAACAAAAGTGATTGGCTCAGACATGCTCCTTCGTGCGTCTGTAGGATGACAGGTGCTGACAGCTGCTCACGTGAACAGAATGTCTGTAACTGACACAGATTTTCCCTCATTTTGCKTTAGAGTAATCTAACGATTTTTAGAAAGAAATACTCAGCTTCAAATTAATTTTCCATCAGAGCCTGCAGGACGATAAAAGCAATAAAAATAAAATTAAATGTCAGATAAAATTAGAAATAAGTCCACCCCTCTCCTCCTCGTCCTCTCCCCATCCTGCCTGCTCTGTTATCCGCGGCAGACACCCCCGCCCCCCACCCACCCACCCACACACACACCCACACATACACACACACACACACGTTTGTTTCTCGACCCCGTGGAGACCTTACATTGACTTCCATTCATGTTTTTTAGACTTTATAGCCTAACCCTGACCATATACTCTAAAATTAACCTCACAGAAATTTACCTGACCCTAAAACTAACCTAAACCTTGGTCCTAAACCTAACCCCACACCTGTAACATGCATTTGGACCCGTGGGGACCTGACATCGGTCCCCACGATTCACTTCGGTCCCCACCTGGCTGCTTTTTTTGTAAAGAAATACCCCACGTTGTAGGAAAAACCCATCCACACACACACACACACACACACACACACACACACACACACTTTAAACGTGAAGTTTTATAACATCCACACTGGCGAGGTGGATGCGCCCTGCGCGTGTATCCAAAACGTGACTTTTGCTGTCCTGCTGTTCTTATTGGGGAGGGGTCTATGGGTCAGGGTCGTCTGAGGAGGAAGCAGATGAATGGAGTTGCGCACGGGAACTTTTAAGATTTAAGTTTTTTATTATTTCAAAAGGTCCTCATGGCTCAGCAGCAGAAGCATAAATATTACTGTTGAGAAAGCTGATGATAAAGGTGAATAAAAATCTAAGTCTTATGAAGGTAAATTAAAAATCTGACAGTGATCATTACACAGTGTGGCTCTAATTCTTTACTTCACCATCTGTGTCGCAGTTTCCCGTCTCCAAAATGAGCGTATGCATGGGTCAGAGCTGGCGTGAGGCACCGCACATTTTCACGTCAAGTTTGGATTTTATAAATCACAACCTTGGCGTAAAAAGTGGCGTACGCAHDTKTCYGSGCTCAAATTGTGCGTACGCCAGTTTTATAAATCTGACCCCAGATATGTTATTTAACTATTTCTATTTGGAGTAAATTTTAGTCCTCTTTAGCTCCTTTTGCACTACTTCAATGTTTTTTCATTCTTCAACCACCACCAATTGTTCTTGATAAATTCAAGCTTGCCTGGTTGAATTCAAACTAAAAAGCTACAACAATGAAATCTGGTACAACAAAGGCTCTTGATTGCCTAAGACCACACAGCTGAGCAGCCAGTTGAATCACCAGATTCAAACACACCTGATAATGTCTGCTGGTTATTTGCCCGGTGCACTGAGACTGCAGGGTCAATATTGACAAATGACTAAATTTATGGCAAAGCATGCTTTGAATTCTAAAGAAAAAATTGTATCCTTGCAGAGAGAGTAACTGCATCACTATCAGAGATAAAAGGTTTTTAAATAGGTATTACAGCACAGGCCTATTGCTTTATAGTCCCTAAATAACTTGTCAGTGATAACATTCACGATACCTGCAGCACCATAAAAAGGTACCATAAAGCAGAATTAATGCCTCAAGGTTGTAAAGCCTTGGCCAACAAATCAGACTTTCTTGTAAACACTGTGCATGCAGGACTTCAAGAAATATTGTACAATTGTAAGAGTTAGAAAATGTGCTATTGTCAAACCGAATTGTAACTTTATATATGCAGAAGTGGCTAAATTATAGTGAATTTTATGTTAGCAAAGGTTGCTTAGCAGTGGTGGCCATCTTGAACAGAGCTGACTCAACAAAACAGTTATCAGTGACAGGTGTCTAAGGATTTCTAAGAGCTTCATTAAAATACACCCCTGATCAAAATCTTAAGACCAGTCAAAAAAGTGCAAGAATTTGCATTTTGCACTATTGGATCTTAAGAAGGTTCTAAGTAGAGCCTCACAACGTTAAAAGAAGAAATCAGAGCAAGAGACAAGAACTTTTGAGCAGGGAATTGTCTGAAAACTGCATTTACACTCAAACATGATTTTTTTTTCAGCTGATCAAAAGTTTAAGACCATGGTCTTTAAAACCCAAAAGCTGTGCAAAAATCTGGATTCCATGTCATTTTTCTGTCAAGTCTTTACACTGTCAAGACCTCCTGATGGCAAAAGCAAAAAAGCTCACTGACTTTGAACGTGGTAGGATTGCTGAGCTGCATAAGCAAGGCCTCTCACAACGTGCCGAAGTTGGACGCAGTAAGACAGTCATTTTGCATTTTTTAAATGATCCTGAGGGTTATGGAACAAAAAAGTCAAGTGGTAGACCCAAAAAAATTTCACCAGCTCTGAGCCGCAGGATCCGATTGGCTGTCTGTCAAAAAAATTTCACCAGCTCTGAGCCGCAGGATCCGATTGGCTGTCCGTCAAGACACAGGATGATCCTCTACCCAAATTAAGGCCATTACTGGTGCTGACTGCAGCCCAATAACCATCAGACGGCATCTGTGAGAGAAGGGCTTCAGAAACAGAAAACGTCTTCAAAGGCCACATCTTCTTCAACGCCACAAAATTGCCCRTTTGGACTTTGCAAGGGTGCACCAAACATGGGACATTGAAAGGTGGAAGAAAGTTGTCTTCTTTGATGAGAAAAAATTTAACCGTGATGGTCCTGATGGCTTCCAACGTTACTGGCATGACAAGGAGATCCCACCTGAGATGTTTTCTACACGGCACAGTGGTGGGGGCGCCATCATGATTTGGGGTGCGTTTTCCTTCAATGGAACAATGGAGCTTCAGATTGTGCAGGGGCGTCAAACAGCAGCTGGCTATGTGGAGATGTTGCAGCGGGCATCCCTCATGACTGAGGGCCCTCGTCTGTGTGGTAATGATTGGGTTTTTCAACAGGACAATGCTGCGGTTCACAATGCCCGCCTGACAAAGGAGTTCTTCCAAGAGAATAACATCACTCTTTTGGACCATCCTGCATGTTCCCCGGATCTAAACCCAACTGAGAACATTTGAGGATGGATGGCAAGGGCAGTTTACAAAAATGGACATCAGTTCCAGACAGTGGATGCCCTTCGTGAAGCCATCTTCAACACTTGGAGCAACGTTCCCACTAGCCTCCTGGAAACACTGGCATCAAGCATGCCTAAACCATTGTTTGAAGTTATCAACAAGAATGGTGGAGCTACTCATTACYGAGTCCTTTTTTTGACACTTTGATTTCTGTTTTGAGGGGTTTTCGGGGTTTTTTGAGCTATGGTCTTTAAACTTTTGATCAGCTGAAAAAAAAATCATGTTTGAGTGTAAATGCAGTTTTCAGAAAATTCCCTGCTCAAAAGTTCTTGTCTCTTGCACTGATTTCTTCTTTTAACATTGTGAAGCTCTACTTAGAACCTTCTTAAGATCCAATAGTGCAAAATGCAAATTCTTGCGCTTTTTTGACTGGTCTTAAGATTTTGATCAGGAGTGTATGTCCACTGGTGAATGAGATACAGTACATGTTAAGTGCACACACATACACATAAGCAAAAACGATTCTTCCTTTCTCTTTCAGCAGTAGGTAAAGAGTTGAATATCAAAGAGAAGCCAACAATTCTACTAAGGATTGCTTATCATATTCATATATATTTAACAAGACAAAATCTCTTTTTCTGCTCTGAACGGTGACCAAATACTTACATTTTCCACCAGTAACAGGAGCAGTGCACCTAAATTTCACTGTATTTTTCCCCAAAATTCACCTTTTTTTTGTTCATCAAGAGGACACAGCTTTGAGAGTGTGTGCATGTGTGTATGCATGCACACAGACACACACACACAGGAGTGTGCCTGAATGAGATGGAAGGTGATTAGAGCTGAAAGCCACCTCAAGGCTGCAGTAATCACGGGAACAATTCTGCACGGGATATGAATGAGTCTTGTCCTGTTTTTAAGGACTCTTGTTCTCACTTGGAGATGAGAGAACAAAGTGCTTGTTCCTTTTTCAGAACAAAAGTTTGTTCTAGCTCTCCCACGAAATTCTATACTGGACCCAACCCATGGGCAAAAAGTAAGTCTGTAAACTCAGCTGCATAAATGCAGTCTGTACAAACTCAAAAGTTTCAGAGAATTACTGTGTTCTAGTCACAGGAAGTTGACCTGCAGCAATAAAACTAATTCATTATCAGACAGCAATGATTCTATATGTTCAGTATTTTCCTCTCAGCTTGGAGGAGCTGTATCTCACGAGGAGCAGCAGGCTCTTGGTTTGAGCTTTTCTTGCAAAAGTGTCCTTGGCCAAGACATGAAATCATTTTTTCCTTTGTGCAAGATAAAGAAAAAGCTCTGAAGGAACGACAAAGTAAAAGCACCACAAAACCACTGTTCATTCACTAACATTTCCAGTGGTGTACTTAAGTACATTTTTCATGTATCTGTACTTTACTTAAGTAGATTTCATCATGGGTACATTTTTCATGTATCTGTACTTTACTTAAGTAGATTTCATCATGGGTACTTTTGGACTTTTACTCCACTACATTTTACATTAAGTATCTGTACTTTCTACTCCATTACATTTCTGTAATGCATTGAATTTAATAGTAATTAATTAATTTAATTTAGTTAAATGAGCTACAACAACACCTAATTTCCCTCTGGGATCAATAAAGTATTTTTGAGAATTTGAATTTAATTGAATTACAAATTACATTCATGTCACAATGCTTTTTTTGTGTGTGTTTTATTTGTTTTTTTAGTTTGAAAGTAATCAGTGGCGAGAGGGGAAATTGCTGTAATTGGTCCATTGAACCACTGCAAAGCAGGGAAGTACCCTTAGACCCTCCTTCATAAAAAGGCAGAGCATCAGCATGTCCACAATAGTTTCCACCATGGAGGAAATGTGCCACTCATGGCCTTATTTAAAAGACTTATTCAAGTTAACTGGTTCAAAAAAATGACTTATTAGATTTGATAGAGGATGTTGGTGGTGAATTTACAGCTTCAGTAGCTGTTGTCACAATCTGTGATGATGCACAGAATCACAGGTCAGAGTGTAAACAGTGTCACAGTGTGTAAACACAAAAACATGCATTACCTGCAGCTTTGTTCACTAAAATGACACCATTGATGTATTAAAATATACATACAGTAGGCACACTTCATGATATTGTAGACCATTAGGGAATACATTAAACAAGTACTTTTACTTTTAATACTTTAAGTATTTTAAAAGCTAGTACTGACTTACTTTTACTCAAGTAAAATGTTAATATGGTACTTTTATTTTTACTAGCGCACATTCTTGTCTGTTTATCTGTACTTTTACTTAAGTACAGTGTTTTGAGTATATTTTCTCCACCACTGAACATTTCTCAGTCCAGAAAATGCTGCAAAGTCTGGCTGTGTTGATAACTTTCCTTCGACATTTGTCACCAGGAGGATGTCAACCACATCCTAAAAGGCTTGTGATTTTGTGGAGTCTAAATCTCTTTTAACTTAAACCATCCGTTCTACCTTTTTCACCTTTAACTCCTGCCATTTGTGGCTGTTTGGACGTAGAAATAAGAAAAACAATCTGTAAAATCCACCTGGATATTGAGGAGGGGCTCTGTTTGTGAAGCCAAATGCAAAGTGGTTCTTTATTCCATTTTGGGTTACTTCTGAACATTTCCTTCACTCACCTAAAACATCCTTGAAAATGTATAGGTGAACATGTAAATATAAAACAGTATTTATACATTAAAATGCCTCATGTTCATTTAATGATGCAAACCATTACAGCACATACAGACATATTTTTGCCCCACACCTGCAGTGAGAGCAACTAATCTTACATTTCCCCTAGAGGAAAAAAAAAAGTACATTTTGGTTTCATAACTGCAGACTCCCACAGTCTATTAAGTCATAACTGTGACCACAACAGCACTGTAATAAAAATGGCACCAAATAGCTGAAAATCAAGTTGTTTCAATTAATGAGACTTTGTGGTTGAACAACCAGAAAATTTGGTTTACAGTGATAAGTCCAGAACAGCTCCATGGTGACACAATTTACTTTCCTCATTTGTTTTCAGACATTTTTAATCAACAGCAGCCCGAACCTCATGTTCAGCATGCGCTCGCTCTATAATTGAAAATGTTCTTTGTGGAATTCAGGTTTAGAACAGACCTCAGCCTTCCAATTTATTTTCAGAAAAGTGTTCCTTATTTTATGTTATTTTTTTCCCTTTTTCACACGCGCAGTTTCCTGCTGTTCTCTGAATCAAGCAGAGTCTATATGGGAGGTGTGAAGGTGTTTGTGTGTAGGAGCAGAACAGGAGAGACACACACAGTCGGGGAGGAGATGGCTGATGACAATTCCTAACTGTCAAAGCTAGACAAGTGGAAACCCAGACAGACTGAAATGGGTTATATCATGGACAGCTCAGAGATGACACTACATTCTCTATTATTGACCGCTGAGTATTAAAACGTTTATTTTTTTTCTTAATACGCAAGGACTGGAGCTTAGACCCAGGGAAATATAAATTATTTTAGGTTCTCAAAGAAACTGTCAAGCCACAAGCACTTAATCTAACAACCGTCACAGGCCTGTCTTATGCCTTATAGTTATTTTTTATACCATCTGTAAGATTTAAATAAACTGAGGCAAAAAATAATAATAACTTTTTTAATTTTCTTATTGAGCTCTTGCCCCTGCATTTTTTTGTGTACCGAGGGGTTCTCATAAAGAATAAGAACAAGACCATAAATTGCACCCACTTTCTTAAAAGGTTGCAAGTTTTTATACGTCATGCAAATGATGCAGTGAAAAGGTTTTCTATCTTAAAAGAAAGTGTGGGAGTGATTTTTTCCCCCCAGTAATATAAAGCCAGCAGTTATTGGGCTCAGACTGTGAAAGTGTGGTTCAGGGAGCTTAAGACACCGTTTCGACCCATGGAACAGTCATCACAGAGGTCAGAGCTTAACCCCATTAAACATCTTATTGGTGTTCTAGAAAACATTTTAAGTTGAGGGCACTCTAATGATTACTCCCTCATTATCAAGTCACATGCTTGGTAAAAGGAAATACATGTTTTTAAATGATATTTTTTTTATGATAGGACGCAAATATGAAAAAAGCTGTGCTGCAGACAGACTTCAAAGTGTGACATTTTGTCAATATATTTGCATACCTCAACAACAGTGGTTTTGGCTGCCTTGCACATGGGTTGGTTGAAGTTTCTGGCTGTCTTCCTATTACAGCGAAGGACAAAACAGACATAATATCAAAACAAATAGGATTTAAGAAAATATTTATTCAAAAATAAGTGATTTTTAATAGGTTTTATTGTGATGTAAAGTATATTATGTTCAGAACAAAATCAACAATTTATTGAAGAACACTGCTTTCTTGTGGAAAAAAACTGTAACTGCACCATTTATACACTACATCCCATCACTTATCAAATTAGTTAAACACTTATGACAGATGCATACTTAATATAACATATCCTAACTGAAAAACATTTATGAATATATGAAATTAGTCCCTTTTTAACCCCTTTCGATTATAGATTTTTTTCTCCAAAGTCTAATCTAAATGTTATAACAGTAAAATAAAATTACCAACTTTTACAAGTTATTTTAAATGTACGTATAGGTCCTTTTCAAAAACTTGTTAGTGTTTGACCCCCCCAAATGCATGATAACTGAACTGCCTCAATTATTTTTGTTCAGTTTTAATTTTTCTTGGTCATCATACCTGCTCCAGGTTGTAAAGGACTTTCTTTCCATTGACTGAGTCACAAGAATCTTCAGTTTTCAACAGTTGTGAGTGTGTGCTCCCACTTATTTTTAGCACTAACATACACAGCAAAAATGACCTGAAGAAAAAGCTGAAAGTCTGCCAGATGCTTGTTGGAATTAAAAAAAAACCTAAGTCAGGAAGAAGCTGAATCTTTGGAAGGATTTTGTTTTGCCTCGAAGCAACAAGGCTGAACCCCTTTTCATTTTTTACTGTTACTCATTTAAAAGATTACCGTACCTAAAAATAATGTTTCCTGCTTTGTCAGCTTTCCAAGCTTTGATCAGGGCAAAATCTCCAGTGATGGCTTTTTCCATGATGTAGTGTCTGCCATTGAACTCCCGCACCTGTGCACATCATTTCCAAATGTGAGAAAATGGGTTACATTTTTATGTTAGTACCTGTTCCTTTTATTTTGTAATAGCCAAATAAGATAAAATCATGATTCGTTAACTTCATTCAGTGTTCCACTATAGGAAGCACCTTGGTTTGACTGACTACAGAGGCCCCAATGACAAGCAGGAGTGGGCTACATCTCACATAGTGAAACACTGAGTGAGGTTAGAAAAAGTTAAGAGGTGCAGAGGCCACTGATGTGCAGATTAATGCTCAAAAACGGATGACGGCATTCTCACCTCTCTCTCCTCACTCGCAATGGCAATGCTGCCATCTTTGTTGTACTTAATAGGTGAGCCTCCCTCTTGGATGAGAGTGCCATAACCAGTGGGTGTGAAGAAGGCTGGAATCCCAGCACCTCCTGCCCTGATCCTCTCTGCAAGAGTGCCCTGTGGGAAAAAGTGACAGACTTTACAATCGGTGTAAAAGATTCATTTTCACTAGGGATGATAGATGCTAAAATCTTGACTGAACTTCTACAATCACATGCTGTCTCCAAACATCATCATATCCACTATCTTATAAAAATGCTGTATGGATCAAATGCTGACAGAGAAAATTAAGCAATGAATTAATGTGTTTGAGTTGCAAATATGTACTGTATATTCATGGGCTGATCTAATTTATTTTTTGATTAATAATATAATAATTGTGCATGCATGTGTATTATAACCAACCTGTGGTGTTAGTTCCACCTCCAACTCCCCTGACAAATACTGCCTCTCAAACTCTGCATTTTCTCCAACATATGAAGAAATCATCCTCTTGATTTGCTTCGTCTGGAGCAACAGGCCCAGGCCGAAGTTATCCACTCTGATGAAAACATACAAACGTATTCAATCTTATAGTCTCAAATAACTCACTGTATTGACTGATATGTCAACAACAGATTTAAAGTTGAGGAATTAGGGGTCACATTGTTGTTCTGTTTCAACGTATTTAATTGAATAATTTTTTAGCATGTAGTTTGTAGGGCTGGGCGATTCATCAGATTTTGATCTAGATTACGATTTGCATTTTCAACGATCATAAAAGCATAATGATCGAGGTTCGCAGTTTACGTCGGGCCGTTTAATTTCCGTGATGCAAAAAATGCAGACGGAATCCAGTCATGGAATCCAGTATAAAACGCGGAATCTCACAGAGTTCGCTTATTTGGGCGAGTTTCTGAGGTATTTTGACCGCTGCTGCTCCCTTTACCTGCCCTGGTAACAGGCACACGTGAGCTCTGAGCTCCCTTCAGGAGGAGGGGGAGGGGGAAAAATGCTGCGACCGCAACTCGTGCAGCGAACACCAAACGGTTATTTATTTATCTGTAGAAAAACTTTCCTGKAAGTTTTGTCAGCACATGACGGGCTGGATGCTGTGAAGACCACTTCCTCTCTGAGTCACAGACAGAGGGGCAGACACGCTGAAAACTCCTCAACAATCAGAAGTGAGGTGGGAGTCCGGGTGGGAGGTTATCCGAGATTTTGTTGTTGTGTGCAGAATCAGATATTCCTTTAGTAAAAATGAAAAACTTTGTCCATTTTTTGATAAACATTGTAAACAGTGGGTGTGTGCGTCAACTTACATTAAGTAAACGAGCTTAGATCCTACTCAGTTGCTATTTGTAGGTTTTATGTTTCTTTATGACATGTTTAATGTTAAGTTCAGTTCTAAAACATTTTTATTTTATAAAATATAACTTCTGTTTTACATGTTTTTTTCGTAGTAAATAAACAAAAAATATTTAATGCTGAACCACAGCTATTTGTTTTATTAGTGAAAGTAAAATAACAGACTTTTTATTTATTTTTTTAATTATTGTTCAGTCACTTTTTAATTACACACGTTTTAGTTTAATAAATAAGGTTACAATGAAAATGTGGATGTTAGGGGAAAAAGTGGAATTTAGAAAAGTAAAAACAAAATTTGAAATAAATAAATAAATAAATAACACAGATTTTATAGGGCCCTATTCATGCTGTTTTGTGTTGTGAATCCAGTGCCACTACCTGCTGCAGGCTTCTCCCACAAAGTGAAACTTTGTCTAATTTTTTTGCAAAAAATATTTGAAATCCTAAGGGAAACATTGTTTAACAGCCGTTGTTTATGTTCAATAAATTAATGTTATCAAAGTGAATGAATAATTAGTTTAAATAATCTAGATCTCAATTACAATCAAAATAATCAAAATAATAATAATTACATAAGCACAGTCCATTTAATCGTGATTATCATTTTTTGCAATAATCGAGCAGCCCTGGTAGTTTGAATGTTTTTATATTTAAATTATTTATGTTTTACTTGTTTCATTTTTTTTTTCAAAGCTTAACATTAGTTAATAAGCCAAATCAAATTGAGCTCCCATGATTTCCACTTGCATATACTGGATAATATACTACTGATCATTCCTTCACACTTACCCTGCATTGTTACTGACTGCAGTAAGGCCTTTGACTCCAGTCTTCAGTAAACTGTTGATTAGATTTTCTGGAATGCCACATAACCCAAAACCTGCATCAGAATGTAAAGAATAAATAATGATGCTAAACAACAACACAAAAAAAAGGCATCAATCAACAAATCACTGCACTAATTTAGGGTGAACTTTCACCTATTAAATTAAGAACATGGCAAATCTGTAGTTTGAACAAACACATATAGCTAGGCTCTTATTACTACAAAACACACAGGTAAAAGCTAAAGTCCAGTCAACTTGGATGCCTGTTTGTCCTTTCAGAAAGAAGTGACACAAGAGAAAATGTTTAACAATGTCACCCTGAACTTGACTATAAATAAAGCGCTGTGGAATTTGTGCACACTCTGTTTGGATGTTAATCAACCGGCATGATGAACATGCATTTGTACTAA
Source organism: Austrofundulus limnaeus (assembly GCF_001266775.1). NCBI lineage: Eukaryota > Metazoa > Chordata > Actinopteri > Cyprinodontiformes > Rivulidae > Austrofundulus > Austrofundulus limnaeus. The sequence continues at coordinate 2,165,788 of NW_013952416.1, read as the reverse complement.
CTGGGGTGTAAGAAAATATAGATACACTGAAATATCGCGATATTTCATTTCCTGATACTGTATCGATATTCTAAAGCCCTGTATCGATTTTTAATTAAGGTTTAAAATGTCAACCTTCTTGCCAACCGTTCATTTTAATGTTGTAGTTCAGCCTCTGACCACTAGTTGGCAGCAGTGAGCCAGCCATTTGGCTCCTCTACCTCTTGAGTGCCAGAGAGTAAGGGTAGCACTAGCATTGTAAGTAAACATTAGCTTTTCTTTTTTTTTTCAGTAAGAGGTTTTTATTTAATATAATTTTTAGACAAAAAAAATCACAATATATCGCAATATGTTGCCTTGCTTACAGTATCGCAATATATCGGGATATATCGTATCGTGACCCCTCTGTTATGATGCGTATTGTATCGCCAAATTCTTGCCAATACACAGCCCTAGTACTAACCAGTGTTTCCCATGCACCATTCTGTGCATATACACATCCTACAAACTGTAAAACCTCTATTGAACCTATGATCATTACCTCCAACCAGAACAGTGGCTCCGTTGGGGATGTCTTTCACTGCTTCTGCAGGATCTGAGTAGAACTTTGAACTTTTGAGGCTGGAGGTGGAAAAGTAACAACCACAAGCCTGCAAAGGGTAGAGCAGGTAATGAGGAAGGACCTTTAAATATATCACATGACCTGCAATAAAATAAGGGCTGCACTGAAAACAGGCACAAGCATTTCTGGATGAGTAAGTTCTAAAACTTTCGAGTCAAATTTCCATAATCATTAAAATAAAGGTAAGCATTGTTTAAATTTGTAATGGTCAAATTCAGGCAAGATAGTTAGTGTTTTCTCATTATTTACATAACTAATGGAGTTCTTAGATATCGCATGATGGTGGGTTATGATCAAATTAAAAAATAATTCAATGCATTTTTTTAGTGCACTAAAAGTTGCCTGGTTTGTGCTGTTTGCATTGGAGAAAACAACACTAGACGGAAGCAACACGTAAACAATGAGCAGTTTTCTAAATATGTCCTTCATGATAACATAAATTGTCCTTGCCCAAACACTTTTCCTCCTTTCTTCTGCGATGCATTAACTTGACTGTGTGCATACAGACCTTGCTGAACTGGTGGCCAGCGAAGTTTGATTTGGTTCTTCGAAGACCTGCGAGGTTTTTGAAGAGTGCTCCCTCTGCTCTGCACAAAGCTTTGAGGGCCGCCATTGGAGCTACACACGGAGTATAAAAAGGCGAGGGGAAACGTGAAACCTCAAGGCAGTTTAATATCAGCTAGAAAGGTCATAAAACGTGAACAGTAGCTCAACTAGCTCACGTTCACGACGTCACTGACTGGTTGGCGACTGGACATCAATGGCCCCGCCGTCTGATTTGCATTTAACCCTGTCACTGCCAGTGCCACTGCACTCCGTGCTGAGCTAGCAAGTACTCTAGCTAATTCAACGCAAGCGTAATTTGGAAATATACGGTGAAAAAAAATTAATGTGACAAATTTGGTAAATAAAACACTAAATATATATTTATAAGTGTTTTTTTTTCCAGTTCGCCTCATTGAGAGTAGGTCCACTTCATTTATAAACACGTGTGCATCACCGTGCAACAGCGTTGCTTCGAGATGAAAGTCGAAATAGCCTTCATAAAATAAACCAAGCCCTTACGTGTTTTCAATACGATGCAAATGTTCTAAATCAGACACAATCAACGTTGTCAACACAGTCAACTGCCGATAAACATTTTTTATTTCACTCCGCCCGCCGCGACTTCACGCCCGGCCATGCGCCGGCGAACAAGCACACGAGCGGACCCACTGACATTCCAGGAGCACGTGAGTAATCCTTTTGCTCACGTGACAAATACTTCTTTAGCCATGGCAGACGAGTACAGACGACAAGGATTTGAGTTGGAAAGAAGAATATTTGAGCTCGACATCAAATGTTCAAGCCTGAAAGCTGAAAAACAAGGTATTCGTGAAACGAGGACGTTATTTTTAACGGGACGTTCCTGTTAACTTAAACGCCGCATAAATTATCTTTGTCTTGTCAGCCAACCAGCAAACTAGCTAACTCAACACAAGACGTTAGCTTGCAGCCATAGCAACAGCTGTTGGATGTCGAAATTATGTATTATAACAGATCGTAACCTTTGTGACAAATTGACTATATGTATCTTAGCCATATCGTAGTATAATTTAGTCACTAAGTCACGACTGGTTTTCAAAAATATTTTTTTCGGAAAACGGCTGTGTAATAATGGTTACTCTTACTGTTTGATATAGTTGTCATTACTCACAATGTAGGACTGGTAAATGTTAATTTAGATACTCTTTAACCATGCCTATATCACCATGTGGTACGCATAAGTGAGTTTTATTAAATTGTATGAATTTGTTGAAGCTGTAGTCTTTAACGTTCAGTGCATCATGACACGGTCTTCTCGTTTTTTCTGCAGATGATGACTATTTACAGAATGCGTCTGCCATATTAGACAAGTTGAAAACTTTTTACAGACAAGGAGAAGAGAGCAGCAACCTTTCCAAGCTGCTTCAGGATTACACACAGGTATTAAATGGCTTATTAAGTGTCTCACTGTGCCTAATGATCTGGCTATGAGTGTTGTACATAACTGATCATTTGTTGGAACTAAAAACTGTGAAAGTTTGATTTATATCTGATGAAGAAGCCCTACTATATGTGCTTGATAAAACAAGCATTTTTTTGTTTAATATCAATGATTCATAATTTTAAAAAAGAGCTGTATTTCTCACATTAGGGTAAAAGTAAGATTTAATATCATTTTCCTTCATGATTCTATCAATTTTACTACCTTCCCATTGCATTGTTTCTGTAAAGAAAATCTTTTGTGGATCATCAAAAAACACATTAATCTGGGAATCTGAAAAAATGTATTTAATTTTAATTTCATACCATATGTGAGATTAATCTGAATAAACAAACGTATTCCAAATTAACCCACCACTTATCTGGTTCATATTTTCCTTAATGTGATTACATCAATTCAGACCTTTTTTGCAGTGATATGCAGATGTCAAAATTAGGGGTGTAAGAAAATATCGATACACTGAAATAATCGCGATATTTCACTTCCCAATACTGTATCGATATTCTAAAGCCCCGTATCGATTTTTTATTAACGTTTAAAATGTCAACCTTCTTGCCAACCGTTCATTTTTATGTTGTAGTTCAGCCTCTGGCCATTAGTTGGCAGCAGTGAGCCAGCCATTTGGCTCCTCTACCTCTTGAGCACGAGAGAGTAAGAGTAGCATTAGCATTGTAAGTAAACATTAGCTTTTTTTCAGTAAGAGGTTTTTATTCAATAGAATTTTTGGACAGAAAAAAATCGCAATATATCGCAACATATTGCCTTGCTTACAGTATCGCAATATATCGGGATATATCGTATCGTGACCCCTCTGTTATGATATGTATCGTATCGCCAAATTCTTGCCAATACACAGCCCTAGTCAAAATCTAGTTTGTTTTTGTCTTTTGTAAAGGTGGTTTGCTTTAGCCGGGGCTGCGATTTCCTAGCAGCTATTATACTATATCTGTAAGATCCCTGATGTTTGAAATCTGATATGGTTAACAGATGACTAAAATCTGTTCGTGGGTCCACGTTTGTCTTTTTTTGTGATCTAGGTGATTCTTGACATCACTTTTTATGAGGAGAATAAGCTGGTCGACCAGGAGTTCCCTGAGGACTGTTCACCATTCAAAATCCAGCAGCTGCTGCAAGACCTAACTGAGCCAGAAGTTTTGGTGACGAGACTTGCACCAGGACAAGAGGTGTGCTTCCAATATATATAGTTCACTGTTTAGGGAGGAAATGTTTAGTAGTGCAATTCAGATTTTTATAAAGTTTCTTGTCTGATTTATTATAATAAGAATCATTTCTACTTTTTAAAATTGCTTCGTACTGCACAGCTGAATTTGCAGTTTAATGGCATTATTTTATTACCGTGCATCAGCGTGATTAACATATTTTTTCTTTTGGTTAGGTTCAGTCTGTGTTGGGCACAGAGCTGTTAGAATGTCTCTACTGGAGACGTGGAGCTCTGCTGTATATGTACTGTCACACTCTTCATCAACGAAAACAGTGGATCAAGAAAAACAAGGACACATTCCTCAAGGTACCACAATGCGCTGGTCCAAGCTCCCTCATTACATTTTGTTTTACTGTTGTTGCCAAAAGGAAATTTCTGTTAGTTAAAGAAAAAGTTTAAAGCTGTCGTCGACCTTTACTGATATTAGGCCTCTTGTACGTTTCCATCCAGTGTATTCAGGAAGGTGTTCGCTATCTGATGCGGATGCTGCAAGTGAGAAACTCTGTTAAGCTCAGTGATGGGGTGGTGCTCCATGACAGCACTACAGCAAGCATGATATCTGAAGGTAAACGTTTCATCTTTAACGCTGACAAAAACTAATCAAAGTTCCTTTATTTTACCCTGCTTATCACCTCTGCTTTTTAAACAGGCATCTTCTCAGACACCCACCTGCTGACCATGATGTACATTGGGGAAATGTGTTTCTGGGCCGTCAAGTATGAAGACTGCAACGCAGAAGCTGCAGAACCCAAAGAAGACTGCCTCCAGTTTCGAGACATCGGTACCCAGATCCTGAACAAATACGTCTGTGCTTGTGAGGGTCCTCTGCAGGGCCAGGGCTGGAGCACCGAAAATGCCAAGGAAATCCTAAGTATTTTACAATAAACAAATTGTTACTCTGTTAAAGATGCCCTCAGACACAGATCTAAGTTCAGTATTCAAACTTGTCAATTCCCAGTCTAAATGAAACCCTTCAAAGGGATGTAATGTGAAGGAGAGGAGCAGGCAGCAAGTGGATATGTAGAAAGGTATGTTTAGGTGAGTGTCTACAGGCTACTTAATCCTATGCCAAAAAGGCCCCAGACAAAGCAGATGAACGAGAGATTAGAATGGGAATAAAATTCTGGGTGTTCAAGAAAGGCTGTTCACTAATCGTTTATGCTATTCTGCTGATAAAGCAGTTATCGTTCTGATTCCAGACTGTTGCCTGGGGCACTCGTTTTGCTCTAAGAATGTGTTATAATAACATTAATATTATTAAAAGGATATTATTTTTAAGAAAATTACCATCTTTAATTTTTATGATTGTTAGAAGTTTAAAGTTAATCCAGCAGGATGTCAGACATTGCACAGTAACATTTTTATTTATTGTTTTGTTGCCATTTTTACATTTTTAAGATATAACAGGGTGACGTGTTTACAGTTTAAACAGAAAAGGCAAAGAAAAAAGTGTTTAAAAACGGATGGACTGGTTTAAATGTTTTAGAAGCTTAATTTTGTTTCCTTATACTCCACTTGAATAATATTATTAGTGTAACAATAAAAAAAAAACTTTGTTGTTTTGAGAAAAAAATGTTTTGTTTTTTATGTCCTTGTTGACAATAAACACATGCATTGTTTCAAGTAAAATAGTCTCTTTTTTTGTATTTAAAAAGCTTTTTATAATGTTGACTCATTTTAACAATAAACTACATTACCCATAATGCCTCCAAAGTGCCACTGATGAGGAAGTTACGGAGGATCAGGAAGCGTCAAATTTGTTGGTCGCACGGTTCAAAGTGTTGGGATTGTTTGTCTTTTTAGTTTTATTTTCTTAAGTCATGTGTGAGAAGAACCAGCAGCCGGAGTCTGTGGTGATCCGCAGCTTCAGGCGCTTCACAAAGCGATATTTTCCTCAGAAAGTTGCCACAAGTGATTTCATGCCTGCTGCAGATGAAGCACAACCGGGATATTTGGACAGTTTGTCGGTAAGGCAAGTGTTTTAAGAAGTTATTTATTTTGCTGTCTAAATATATTTTTACACATAAAAATACGAAGGTCACTTTTCATAGCAAGGCAATAAATAAATAAGAACAAGAAACTGCTGTTTTATGCTTATTTTGTATCTTCAGAAAGTTACTGCATCAGTATGTCACTAAATAAAACCAGTCTTTTTTTTTTCAGTAATGACTTAAAAACAAAATGTCTAATGTGTTAATCAACGATGTTCAATTGAATAATCTGTTGTGCCTAAACAGGTAGAATTTGTGCCCTTTTTATTTTTATAATAAAAGAGCAAACATCTTAAACTCGTTGGAATGATCAGCCTTGATAACCTGAAACAAATTCATATTTATAATCTGTCCATTTTTGGCGGAAGGATCTAGAATCTGGCAGAGGTAGAATCCACCTACCAGGATCTGTGTTCCCTCTTAAATTAAAGGAGTAGCAAATCATAATCTGGGAAGTACAAATTGAAACTTAATGGTGGAAAACCTCTTAGTCCTTCACTGAAGGGGTGATCCAAATTCTGCCAGTGGAAAACTCCTATACAAAAGGCACTTATAGGGCAAAGAAAAGTTTTTTTTTATAGAAATTTAATAAAAGTACATCCATCTTGTGGAAATAATTTTGGAACTAACTTTCATTGTTAATTGGGCATTAAATATATTTCCTCGTACCGTACTTTATTATGTGTTTTGACAAATGTTTTCCATCACTTCCATCTCTGCCGTGCTTCAGTTTTGGTCCTCTCTGCACAGGATGTTGTTATCTGGATAACTGGCAGCTGCTGAGCTGGCAGATTGATTTCTCTTGACTCAGACCACTCACTGTAGTTTCCCTCTTGCAATTCTCACTAGGAAGCATTTTGATGAGTCAGCAGATTGTTACTGCTTCAATAAAAAATGACAAACCTTTGGAATAAGCACAACTTTCCTAACCCAATTTGCAAAGTTAAGGGCCATTTGATCAGATGAAGAAAATGATTAAAATGCCATTTCTGTTATATCAATCAATCAATCATATCTTTATTCCAGACACAAAAAAGGTCCATAGTAATATATATATATACATACATACATACATACATACATACATACATACATACATACATACATACATACATACATACATACATACATACATACATAAAATAAAAACAAAACAAGCAAAATGAGAGAAAATAAAACTAATGTACATATTCATCATCCTGTAGGTGGACATCCAGTTCCTGATCATGACTTTTCTCTCCCCTATGGATATCTGTCAACTGGGAGCCACCAGTCAGTACTGGAGGGCCATGGTCAGAGATCCATTATTGTGGCGGTACTTTCTGTTGCGAGACATGCCACACTGGTCCTCCGTCGATTATCTGAGCATGCCCAACCTGGAGTTACTGGATGCTCCACTAGTCTGCGAAGATGAGAGCTTGGATGATAGAGAAGAAGGGGAGGAAAAAGGGAAGGAATTGAAATTTGACTACATGTCAGAGTGAGCTTTTTTTATTTTTTTATTTATTTTTTTCTAAAAGTCAAACTGTAACAATGTAACACAAAGGTTTCTGTTTTAAATTTCCAGGTACCTAAAAGGTTGCCCGTCCTGCCGACAGCAGTGGTTACCGTCACGGCCAGCATATGAGCTTGTGACCTCATTTCTTCAGTATCTGGTCCCATCATCTGAGCCTCGTTACGCCATGTTTGGTCCTGGGATGGAGCAATTGGATGTTTCTTTAGTCAGAAGGCTCATGCATGCCCCGGACTTGCTGCCTGTGTCCGGCACTCCAAACAGACAGATAAATGGTAAGACAACACAGTTTTTGGTGTTCTTTTTAAAAAATATACATATTTTTAACATTATAGTTAGCATAACAAAATATAAAATTGGCAAAACCTGTGTTATCCTCAAACATAGGCAGTGGCATTTCTCTTGTTTGCATCGTCTTAATTGTAGGAGCAGTTGTTCACCACTTGGTGGCAGCATTTGCTACTATTGCCCACCATGATACTCAAAAATACAAAGACACTTTTCTTTTTTCTTGTAACAGGTATTGGCTCAGGGATCAGCTACATGTTCAACAACCAACACAAATTTAACATCCTAACCCTGTATTCAACAAACAGGTAAGTGTTTTGTTGTCATTCACCCAAGAGTTGTAATTATTTATTTGTATATGCAAGGAAACTACTTGATCTGTTAAACCTTGTGAGTTTGTGTCTGCAGGGCAGAGAGAGAAAGAGCCAGGCTGGAGCAGCAGAGCATCAGTAATAAGCTGTTTGTCTTGGAAAGAACGGAGGATTCAGGCTGCCACGTCTACAGCCCCGCTCCTCAGGTGCAGCAGGTGTGCCAAGTGGTGGACGGCTTCATTTATGTAGCTAATGCAGAGCCCGGTAAAGGTGAGGGAATGGATCTTTTGTATTTAATTACAGCTTCCTGGTTTTTGACCACCTTGTCATGGAGGCCGTTCGTTTTGGCAGGTGTTGAGAAGTCCGAGGTGGGCCACATCAGAGCTGTGCTGAACTGCGTCGAGGACGCCACAGCCAAGCCTCTTCTGGTGCTCTCCTGCATCTCCAGAGAGCAAGCAGGCGATATTAGTGGTGCCAGATGTCGAACTCCATGTGTTTATGTGGCGAAGAGACTCGGCCTCCCGCAGCTGTCTAATCGCTGGATGGTAATTACTTAATCTTTAACCAGCCGAGAGCCTTCTGMACCTGATCGCTGTCAGTTTGTGACCAACCCGTGTTTTTCTTTTTTGTTCGTAATCAGGTGCAGGATACGGTGGCAGAATCGCTGTCAGGCCTTCTGGACGGGATTGCCTGGCTTTTCAGATGTTCTGGCGTCAAACTCTAAGGCAGATAGCTTCCCAACTCCTGCTGCGAACAACAGAGTTTACCTGTGATGTCATCCGAACAATACACACTATTATATCTGAGCTACAAACACGAAGCTGCATATGCACCAGCACATTTTTAATACAGTTTAATCAACTGTAAAAAGCAGAACAATAATATATAATATTCAAGTGGAAGGCCTAACAGAGACCCTGTCATTTACAGAAATGCAAAGGGTAAGGGTAGTAAAATAAACTCAAACTGCAGTTTTGAGCAGAACTTCTGACAGAACAGCAAGGAAAAACATGTGTAAAGCAGTATTTATAATAATCATTTACATACAGGGACAGAAAAGGCAGGAACACTAAGACCAGTGGTCAAACAGGAATTAACTGACAAACCATCACTTTGGAAAATCTTTCATCTGTTCCAGTTTGTTTCCCATATGATAAAAAATGTTGAAATACTCACTAATCAGCTGATAGAAATATTTGGTATAACATGGAGATTTCAGTTATTGGTAGGGTTTATTAGAATCATAACTTTACTACATTAACAAAAATGGTTGTTTTCAGTTTCTGTTAGGTTTTTGACCTCGATATTTGACTGTCAGTGCAGGAGTGTGCCAATGTGGAAAAAAAAGCATATGAAATGTCATAATATCAAATATTTGCACTCAAATAATTTAATATAAAAYACTGAACTAATGAATGAAACTATATGCACAGATACGTTTATGCAGTGAAGAAATGTTGACTTTTTGTGAGCACTGAAGACTTTAAAGATTGGTTTTAGGTTGCTTTTCTCTCAAAAGTATAGAATTGTGTTCCTTATTGTGTTTTGTTTATTTTTCTTTTTTCCTATTTTCAGTGAYGTCATACATATCAGAGCTGTAATGAAAAGTTTAGAATACTTTTATCGGTTGTCATGGKATGAAGGCTTTGCTTTGTTTTGATTACCAGGAGGGATTAGTGTTATGTCATTGAGTATGTAGAATCAGTAATTACATCTTTCACTTCCTCCTTTTTTTAAAGATGTTGTGTTTTGTTTATTATATTATTTTTTAAATTCCATATATTAAATTCCTGAGAAGAAAAACTGTTTGTATGTTTTTGTGTCTTACAGAAAGTTTAACTTTACAAACATACATACATGTACTTTTATGTGTTTAGGAATGGCTAAAAAAAACCACAAAAAAAACCACACCGACACAGATGGATTGTAGGAATTTGCACAAATGAGCATCTCTAAAATCATTGTTTACCGTTTCTATTGCATAAAAATATATATTTTTTTCTTTTTATGTTATTTGTCAAAAAAGTCAGCACAATTGCAGCACTTAAATTTTCCTCGCCTTGCCCTTCATGTGTTTTTCCTTTCAAAAATGACCACTTGTTTCATTTTCCAGGTCCCAAATGGTGGTGTTCAGACACTCTAATGGCAACAATAGGATCATTTCTACAGTACATAAGGTATGACAAGATAATATGTTTCACTGATGCCCTTTTATTCGGGTTCCCTAGGAAACCACAAAATCATCTGCAAATGTGCGTCCCTGATCCAACCAGGCTTTCCACCAAAAAGGTCCTTTAGTTTCAGCAGTCATTTTCCTGCACATACAGTTTTAGAATGAAACCATGATTTGCGTCATTTAGGTGGATTAAGCTCAGCTGAACTGTGGCGGAGATTGCTTTTTCTTATTCAGGTACTTTTTTTTAGGGAAATGATGGAAAAGTAAACTGTTGAGTGTTTGCATCTGGATGTGATTTGTGTGTTTCTAAGAGAGGCAGAGGGACTGACTTGTATCTGTTCTACGTAAACAGGATGTCTTGTCTTCGGCCCTCGCTGCACACATTTTGGATGTGTCTCTGTTGATTTGTAGGTCTGTTTATGAGCTGTTTAAACAGACTGCATGACTGACAACATGGACCACATCAAAAGTGACCTTTTTTGTGGGGGACAAGGAGGGAAACTTTTGAGAACTACTTCTTTTGAGATCATTTTGTGATCATGATCTCCAAAACTGAGAATCATGAATATTCTGACTATAACTCAGATAATTAGTTTAACAAAATTACTGTTTGTTCATGAAATACTTTCATGGAAATAGTTGCTAAAGTATTTTTTTGTATGTTTTAGCAGCTAGGGTGCGTTAGATCCACTGCTTGTTCTTGCTTGGATATTTTCAAGGTCTGTTTACTTAGCTCCCAGGCTGTGAACCGTGAGCACATGTCCTCATCATGGTGGCTGGGGTTTAGTGGGGGGAGGTGCTTAGGCAGTGTTTTGGAAGAGTGAATGAGTGCCAGACCTCCAGCTGCCTCTTGTCTTCCACAGTCACAAGGGGGCTTCTGGGATCAGATCCCCAGATTCACTGACCCTGGACAGCTCACAGATGTATTCAATGACTTTATATACTGTACATAAAAAAACACAAAGATGCTAATCTTGGAGAGTTTTGTGTGTGAAAAACATGATAAACTGTTTTCAAATTTAAAGCCAAAATCAGCTGAGTCAAAAAAAATAATGACCTGTGTTTTTTATTGGTTCTGGGTCTATAAATTCTACATTCGTGTTAGCGTTGGCCTTGTTTAAAGAGAGCTCTGATCGTTGAGCACAATGTTCTGATCTTTGACCTAGCAAATAATTCTGCTCATGTAGAACACATTTATCTTCTTAATAAAACAACGTTCTCTGCCAATTTTAGGAATCTTCCTTTAGCAGTTACCAACAACCTAAACATTTTTCCAAACTGATCACATCCCCACAGTCTCTCTTTATTGTTGCCTCGGTTGAGGGAAAATCTATTTTGAAAAAGCTCAAGAGAAACAAGGCATGGGTTTGTTTTACTCAGTGTTCAAATTTCCACAATATTAATATGTAAAATAAGCCCAGTCCACTGAAATCCAGAAAAATCTCTCTCTCAAAAAAAAAAATCCCAATGAGACTCCTCAGGACAGCCACCACGTCCAGTATTGTTTACCCATGCCCTGATTAGTCAAAGATAAAAAAGGCCCACACAAAGCCTGATCTGTTTAGTTTTTTTCTGCATGTAAAAGGTTTGCACTGTTAAAATGTGTTTTTACAAACCAACATGATTTATTGTCTCCAACAGCCTGAAAATATTCAAAGATTCAAAATTTTCTAAATTATTTTCTTTCACAAGATGTAACAAAATTTTTTCTTTGGTCTATGATAGAGGCTCAGAMACTTTAAAACACATAATAAAACAAATCGTGCATAAAACTCCAGCTCCTCATACCTCATAAATCATACAATCATAAAATACCTAAAAGCCTTCTTAGTCATAAAATCATATTCTGCAGTTGCAAGTCCACAACTTTAATTTAAAATCTGGTTACAGT
>NW_013952416.1:2150689-2153038 GCF_001266775.1 Austrofundulus limnaeus | reverse complement strand
ATGATGAAGAGATATATATTAAACAACTTGTGTCATGCATTGATTTCTAAACTGCCATTTTCTTTTTAATCAGCTCCAGGGATCTTTAACTGTCAACAACATTGGTGAAATATTTCAGTCAACAGAGAGATAGTTTTTAATTATCTTCTTTTAACGGTTGATTCAGGAAGCTCTGCTGTTTTAGTGCCTTTAGACCTTCTGCTGCCTTTGACACTGTGGACCATAATATTTTATTGTCATGTCTTGACCAGCTGCTTGATATCAAAGGCAGTTTCATTTTTGTTTGAATCGTATTTGACTAACAGGAGTTTCACCTTGATGAATGTTCTTCATCAGTTGCTCCTCTGACTTGTGAGGTCCCCCAAGGGTCCATTTTAGGTCCACCCCTTTTTAAACTTTATATGTTGCCTTTTGGGTCCATTTTCAGAAAGTAGCATCACTTTTCACTGCTTTGCTGATGATATTCAGGTCTGTATGCTCATTAGATCTGACAGGGTCACTCCACTGGAACCACTTTTTAGTTGTCTACTGTAAATGGTTGAAACTATATTTTCTGAACTTAAATGAAAGTAAAACTGAAGTCATCAGTTTTGGTAAAATTAACTTTCTTGGACGTTTAGCTTCATTTGGCCTCTCTTCAGGAATCTGGGTATTCTTTTTGATGGTAATTTTAAATTAGATAAACATATGAATTCAGTTGTAAAAACAAGCTTTTTCCAATTAAGACTAATTGCCAGGGTGAAATCATATATCCCTACTAAATACCTTGAAAAAGTGATCCATGCTTTTATTACCATACAATTAGATTATTGAATTTTTTTGTATGCTGGCTTGGATAGATCACCTCTGTGTTGCTTACAGATTGTCCAGAACACAGCAGCTCGTCTTTTAACAGGTACTAAAAAACATGAACACATAAGCCCGGTCCTGGCTTCTCTCCATTGGCTTCCTGTTCACCCACAAATTGATTTTAAGATTTTTCTCTTGGCTTTTAAAGTTTATAATGGTCTTTTCAAATCTGATTTTTTTTTGTATCCATTTATTTGTTTTGTTTTTGATACAAGTCTTTGACTGAACTGTAAAGCACTTTAAATCAGCTTTTGTTGATTTTGATGTGCCATATAAATAAATTTGACATTGACATGATTTTGAAGCCACAAGCATTTAGCTGCTTTTGGATACAAAAGCAATATGCAACCAAGAACTCAAGAAATCTACATTCATTTGCCAAAAATGCCTGTTAGAATAAATAAAAATACTTTTACACCACAAAATTGTGTTAAATTAACTAAACCCAGTTATGCCGACTGGTTCCACTAAAGCCAGTTGAATAAATCAACTGAGTTTAGTGGAACCAGATGACATGATTTGATTAAATAAATTCAATATTTCATTTCTTAGAGCACATAAACCACTTCTTTCATGATGAGTTCTGGTCATATTTGTAGCAAGTAATGAGGTGTTAAATTATGAAGTAAAGAAGTAAAAGTATCACTTTCATGTTGTGACCAAAACAAACACAAAAATTACAGATCCTCCAAAGAATTATTTCAGTGTTGTAATGAAGTAAATGTACTTTGTCACCTTACACTTTGAACTATAATGACGTTAAGCTTTGTTCGAATTGTCTTCTGCTGAAAATACTTTAGTATTAAGGGAAAAATAAATTGTGTATCGATTACTTTGCTATGCTTCCACTATTACATTTGGTGGTGATAAAGCACCATCTTTGCTTTGCCGAAGCAGGGTTGCTGCGATATGAGTGAACATACAAGTTATTAGTCTGATGAACTTGGCTCTAAACAGAGCACAGTCCTGCTACAACTTCTGTTTTTCACCCCCACCGCCTGTTCCTTTCACACCACCTTTTCTCTCTGCTCTCCTTCATTCATTAGAAATAAGTCCCTGATTTGTATTCTACAATAACCACCAAGATTAAAGTAGGTTCAGGCTTAAAAAAAAACATCATTTGCATGATGCATTCACTGATTAAACTAAGCGTTCATCTTAATTGTGTTGTTTTGCGCATGGTGGGGCTTTCATGCTGATACTCTGTGGATCCTATTCATCCCATAAAATCTCACCAATTCACTTCAATTTCCTCCCCACTTCACTGTGTCTGTCCCACCGACCTCCTGCTGACATGTATATGGCAGGTTAGGAGCTTGTAATATTGGATTAGGGTACAGACGTATAGTGAATTATTCGTGAATCACTTTGATCCCATCTGCGGCTCTGTAATAAAGAAGATATGGAACATGAAGCACTCTGATCCATCTTTTTATTTGCTGCTGTTATTCCTGTGTGTGTGTGTGTGTGTGTGTGTGTGTGTGTGTGTGTGTGTGTGTG
>NW_013952416.1:2147448-2150394 GCF_001266775.1 Austrofundulus limnaeus | reverse complement strand
GTGTGTGTGTGTGTGTGTGTGTGTGTGTGTGTGTGTGTGTGTGTGTGCGCGTGTGTGTGTGTGTGTCCTTTACACCTAATCGAATGGAGTGTGACAAAAGTAAATTGTAACACCTTGATGTGGAACTGCTCTAAATGCATTACAGGTGACTTGATAGGGTTGAGACTAAGGCCACCCTTTTGTTATACAGAAAACAGAAGCAGACAGCAAATTACATTGCTTCAGAAAAGCATGATGTGGCAGAAAATCAATAAAGGGAATATGGCTGTGACTCGCGTTGCCTCGAGCATCTGGGTCAAGTGGCTCAGACCAAATCACCTTTAAAAATAGCATGAAGGAAAGAAATCAGCTCCTCAGGTCAAGTAAAAATAAATCTTGTTTTGGAGAAAAAATTGAGCAGAGTAAAAATCACAAATCCTATTATAATGTGTCTTTTGTGATGTATGCAACACGTACTGTAATCTGTCAGGAAATTCTGTGCAAAATGCATAAGTTTAAAGTTTGTAAAATTTGGAAATGCCCTTTTTTAAATCTGAAGTGTCAGTTTGAAAATGTACATCCCAATTGAAGGTTTGAGTTCTAGCTTTGCTTTCAGTCACAATATTTATTTCCTTTACTGTAAAGAATGTTCACTTTAGGGACATTTTCAAATCTTAGTGGGTGARCACTGGCTCCACTCAGCTTTAATGGGAGGACTGCTCACAAGGCCTCCACATACTCCATCCAAATTGCTGAAATCCATAATTACCCAGCTGCAGCCACGGGCACTAAAAAACATGYCCCCTGACTACACAACACAGCCCTTGTCCGCTAAAAAACATGCACCTTGTCCGCTACAAAACACACCCCTTGTCTGCTACAAATCATGCACCTTGTTCGCTAAAATAACAAGCCCACTTTAGCTACAAAACACGCCCTTGTCTTCTACAAAACACGCCCCTTGTCTGCTACGAAACACGCCCCTTGTTGATTACAAAACACATCCCTTGTCGGCTACAAAACACGCCCCTTGTCTGCTACAAAACACGCCCCTTGTCTGTAACTAAACATGCCCCTTGTTGATTACAAAACACGCCCCTTGTCTGCTACAAAACACGCCCTTTGTCCGCTACAAAACACGCCCCTTGTCTGTAACTAAACATGCCCCTTGTTGATTACAAAACACGCCCCTTGTCTGCTACAAAACACGCCCTTTGTCCGCTACAAAACACGCCCCTTGTTCACTACAAAACAATTCAATTCAAAATACCAGTATCAGCCACGCTGGAAGAACTTTTCACACCACTTCTTCACTCCTTATGAAAATTTTTGTGTGATTGGTCAAAAGTTTGTGGGTGTGTTTGTTTGTTTATGCTGAAAGCGCTCGGACGCTGCACTTTGCTGCAACTACTMACTTTCAGAATCCAACTGTTGTACCCAGAGGCAGACATTTATAAAAGATAGTCAAACAACCAAAAACACATGGATGGTGATAAAAGAGATGTGCTCGAAGTGGGAGTTGCTATGTGTCTCAGGGGCTTTGAAAGGACTGCGAAAATTAACGTCAAACAACCACGTGACTGCACGTCGAGTGTTCAGCTTTGAATGGACCCTATTTTYACCAAGGGTGCTGCACTCGGGGTCACAAGAGTGGACACAGCTTAGATTTTATTTACATAAACACTAATTTAGACATTGCAACATCTTCATATGTTATCCAGGCTGCACCAGAAGTGGCTCAGCTRGCTGTTGCTTTCTCCATTAGTAAAACTTCGTGGCAGCAACAGCAAAAATGCTAAATTGATGGCAATGTAAAGGCCTTCACATGAATGGCTGTAAGAACATTTTGAGACTGGGCTTGTTTTGGAAAAGTAACCACGTCAAACTAACTCTTAGCTCATCTCCAATCAGAATTAAACTGTATATCATCCAACTGAGGTTGTTCACGGAGCGAAAAACACAAGATCATTGTTCATAACTTGTCTGCAAAACCTCAGTTCAAAATATCTGAACTAGCCCCATAACTGAACTTCACTTAGTTTAGTTTAAAATKACCTTGGGCTGCCAGAGTCTTTTATTTCCTTTATTTCCCTTAAATGTGGTTTAAATTTAGGCATGTTCCCTAAGTGATACCTGTTGTGGCAAGAGGGAAGTACATGTAGAAAAACATGAAGCTCAACACTTCATGTTACATAATTTCATTTTCAGAGGTCTCTGTTTATGTAACCCCCTCAGTGTAGCTATAATAARGATCAGCCAATTACATTGTTTGAAACATCATTTTAATGGTTGTAATAATTTAAACAAYAAACGTCCCACAGAAAGTGGAGTTAGGTTGAACTGCTGGAGGAAACCCAGTTCAGAGAACTCACAGTGGTATCTGTGTGGGTCAGGTGCATTGTTCTCTTGTCACATTCAATCACGCAAGTCCACATGATTCAGAGAACTACTTGACTGAGCCCCACCGTGCTCCTCAAATCAGAGC
The DNA here is from genome assembly GCF_001266775.1 of Austrofundulus limnaeus. Lineage (NCBI taxonomy): Eukaryota > Metazoa > Chordata > Actinopteri > Cyprinodontiformes > Rivulidae > Austrofundulus > Austrofundulus limnaeus. The sequence continues at coordinate 2,147,930 of NW_013952416.1, read as the reverse complement.
TGCTTGTCACATAACTCACTCAGAAAAGAGCTGCAAGGGTCATTTATAGTGTGCCGATTCTTTGCACGTTCTGTTTGGCTTCTCGGAAAACAAGTGTGTGATTTTCCCTTTAAACACAAATTGAATAATGTAAAGAAAGTTCATGTTTTTTTACATGTTGAATGATGTTGCATAGAAATCTGTCAAATTCCTTTCACCTTTTCCACTGAAGTTCTAGCTTACAGAATTTATGTTGTGCGAGGCGGCGTGTGCTTGATGTCTCACCGAGTGTCTTTTTTATTTTATTTTTTCTAAGCGCTGCAGTTGGAAGATTTGACGAAGCCAAGCCATAACTTCTGGACCTTGTAAGTGAGACGGGGGGTGGGGGCATAAAACTACAAGGACAGCTCTGCTCGGTGCAGACAGGCCAATTGAATTTCTTTCCTTTCACATCACAAATTATGTCAACACTGCGTTGGTGCTTTGGCAGCCGGGGGAAGAAG
>NW_013952416.1:2145270-2147025 GCF_001266775.1 Austrofundulus limnaeus | reverse complement strand
ATTATTATTATTATTATTATTGGACACAAATAAAATCCCTCAAACAACTCAAGAGCATCCCTGCTCATTTGGTTTCAGCAGCACTTCAAAACTCAATTTTCTGCCTTCATGAAGCAAGAGCAGCAGCCAAATATTTAATTAATTGATTTTGCTTCTTAGCAGACTGAAAAACTTTCCTAATAAGAAATGTGACATACATATAGAGGGGGTTCATTTAGCATGGCACGATTGATTTCTGCACAAATTAAAGGCGTGACATGCAGGCTAAGTGATTCAGATCATTGCTAAATTGAGGTTTTTGGGGTCGTTATTTATTTATTTATTCATTCATTCATTTCTTTTAGACATAGCAAGCTTTTTCATTATTCGTGTATGATTCATTGTTGTATAGTCGGAACCAGTTTTTTACTCTGCTTTATGACATGATTATAGATGAGAGGGAGGGCCATGCTTACTGAATACACAAAATTTCTACTTTTTCATTTATTTCTTATATATGCCCAGAAAATGTTGTCTTTAATGAATCTTCTTTTTAACACTGATTGTCTAACTGCTTTGATAAAGGCTTAAAAGTCCTTGCGGGAGCGCTTTAATGGTGACAAGTGACTTCAAATCCAGCTCTTTGTGGTTATTGAAAATAAATTTATGCACAATCTCACATGACCTGTTACTTGGAGGTTGTGTTGGGAATTAGGGGTGTAGGAAAATATAGATACACTGAAATATCGCAGTATTCCATTTCCTGATACTGGGTTGATTCTCAATAGCACTGTATCGATTTTTAATCKAGGCTTAATRAACAAATGTTGCAAGAAGAAATGTGAAATACAGCTGTAATATATATCATATCGTGACGCCTGTGTCGTGACATGTATCACCAAATTATTGCCAATGTACAGCTACCACACCAAAAYAATCATCCACAGGAGACATTTAGCTAACAGACAAACAGGGTTGACTCCAGAGCCGGCTCTTGGCATAGGCGAACTAGGCGGTCGCCTAGAGCACCATCTGCTGGAGAGGGCGCCAAACTGCAGAAGAAAAAAAAGTAATTATTTGTAATCCCTGGTTATAACTCTGCTCAGCGCCCCTTTCAATTAGCATTGTCTTAAAAAACTACAATGAAGTATTACAGTAAAAATAAATTACTCTACCTACAAAACACCCACAATGCAGCAATCACCCCCACCCTCTCTCTCATTTAATTGACATTGCATTGACTCATCCTGCTCTGACATTCTGATGGGGGAGGGGCTAGTAGTGCCTCTCAGGTAGTGGTTCGTGTTGACAAACTCAATAACAAGTCTGTATTTTGTTGTCCCATACATGTCTACCTCCTACGTTTACCTGTTTAAAAAGCCTCAAAAATCTGTAGACTTTGCAAAAAATCCATCCAGCTCGTGCCTCGCTGGGGACATGTAAGCGCCCGCTGCGAAGCAGGAGGAAGGGTGAGCGGAAAAAGTTCAAAACTTATTTCTAGTGGCAGAACAGGTTGGAAGATGGTTGTTTGATGTTATTTATTGATTTTTAAATCATCCTACAGGCTCTGACATGTTAGATAAATTTGAAAATGAGGTTTTGAAAAAATCCGTAAGACTTAAAAAAATCCATGAGATTGCCCTATACGTCAGTATAACTGCAAAAAGACGTAAAATCCTTATAACTTAACTTACGGACAATCCGTACAAGTTGACATGTATGTTGTTATTTATTTGCTTTCCCAGAAAGCAAATAAATCTAAGTTTACCATAGTAC
>NW_013952416.1:2143022-2144630 GCF_001266775.1 Austrofundulus limnaeus | reverse complement strand
GCGCTTCAACTCGCCAAGGGCACCAAAATGGCGAGAGCCAGCACTGGTTGACTCCTAACAGTTAAGGCCAATGTTTTAAGCAAAGATGTTACACAATAACCGTGTTTCATAGCATCAGTACAAACTGGGTTTTTTTAATTCTCAGAATACAGCTGAAAATGTTTGTTTATTGTTGCTGTAATAGCTCATAGAGAATCATCTCAGCTGTAGCTGTGCAGCATCAGGCAGCTGATGGGCTGTTTTAATAGACGAGGTGAGGGGTTTTATGAGACATTAGCTCCATCAGTTTTTGTCTGAACAAAAGTACATATGTGAGGTTCTTTACCCCTTTGACAGCTCAGCGGCACTCTGGAAGCCATTAGATTTTTGCAAACGTCTACATGCGCCCATTCGTCAGAGGCGGTTGTCAGGGTGTGCTAACGTGTGTCTGATGGACAGAGAGAGAAACGGCAGCTTTACAGCAAATTAGACAGACTGAACATCTATATTTGGTCCAAACAACAAATAGGCTGCTGGTCAGATTTTTTTTTTCCCCTAATTTTTTTTGGGCCATCAGATGCAAACAACTCAAAACAGACAAACTTAAAAGAATACATATCACTCCTTGTGTTTTATGTCAACGATTGATCCACGCATGAGCTCATGAGAGATAGTGAGATCTTGCATGATGTGTTAGCGGTAGAGAACACTTTGAGTGTGACTCGTAGCTACRACCATAAATTCAAGTTCAATACCTATAAATGACAGAGCTATAGCCAATTTGTTTTGGGTAATGTCGATTAGCTGTTGAGGCCTTCTTGACTTGGTCTTACTTCAAAAATTAATCAGTTGTAGATGTGCATCAAGTCATTACTTACAGAAACCTTCATTAAATAATGTGTTTCATGAGATATTTTGCTAACAGACTAACATTGTTGACACCACCGGTTTTAAGCAAACGTTTGCATGTGTAGCGAATTACTTAATGAAACTTAGGACCAGCCTAATCTTCACAAAGGTAATCCCTCAAGACCTTGCAAAATGAAATCAGGAAATAATGAAATACCCCTCTGATCATGAAGTGAAAAATGAAAACTTGTGACCTGGTCAGATTTCTCAAAATAAAGTAATTTATTTTTAGATATATGAACAGGAATAAACACAAAACATTTAATAAAAATATTATATGAATAAGTAACACAAGTTATATATTTTCGACATAAAATTCCACTCAGAGTTGACACAAACAGTAAATTTCAGGTGTTGTAATTTACTGGTTCACTGCTTGACTAAGTTTTTAAGTAAATAAGAGAATAAAAGGTAAAGATTTAGCTTTAAGAAATAGGAGGAAAAGAGAATTAGTAAATTGGCACTTGTTCTTTAAGTGCATACCAGACCAGCACATCAGCGTGTCAATCTCTCAGACATTTCCGTGGCTAGACTCCCTTCGACGTATATCTCAGTAAACAATTGTCTACCTTTTGAAGTCTTCACACAGAGAGACTGCAGGCAGGGTTTGTTCTTGAGAGAGTCGGTATAGGTCCGCCAAGTGGATAATGTCCCGTGACAGCAAGGGGTTTGAGAAGACTCCTCGTCTCACCCCAACGGAGCCTCCAGTGGCTCCAGGCT
>NW_013952416.1:2139452-2142877 GCF_001266775.1 Austrofundulus limnaeus | reverse complement strand
CACAATAGAAAAAAGTAAAATGAAAAAAATATATATACTGTAGATACATATAATGATAAGGGTATATGGGAGAAACAGAAATGTGGAGTACAGAACAGTCATATAATAAAATACAATAATGCAGATAAATTGAACAATAAGGTTGTGGGGAAGAAACATCGAAGTGAGGACAACAAAAACAGACATATATTGAAAATCAGAGTTAACAGTGGGCTAATTTGAAAAGATGTGTCTTCAGGCCAGTCTTTTTTATCACTTCAGTAGAAAAAAGAACTTAATATTAGTTTCTTAATTTCTTCATCATCAGTGATTTTTTTTTAAGTAAAGAGAAAATAGAGAAAGAGGGAAAAACAAAGAGAGAAGTAATTAGAAAGATTGAAATAGAGATTAGAAGTACCGGTATATTAAATATGCACCAAGAAAACACAGGACCACACACCCAACATCTGTCCGCTCACCTGAAAAATAAATGGATAAATACATGGATGGCATACATAAATATATACACATACCCATACATATATAAAGATATACATACATACATTCCTACATTCAAACATACAGATGTATACACACAGACATATATACACACTCAGTGACCAGTCAGAACCCCCCGGATCAGAACACCTGTTTGTGAGTGGTTGTGAACATGCGTGTATATACAAGATTTCTCCAATGGAATATTTAATAGTGACTGTGGAGGACCGAGACCCAACCCCCAAGACACGAGGCAGACATAGGRAAGACCAGAGCCCAAGGGCCCGAGAGGGATCCCGAGCGCAGAGCCCCAAGGTGTGTCTTCAGGCCAGTTTTAAATAAGGAGAGAGAGGTTGTATTGCGTAATCCGTGGGGTAGTGAGTTCCAGACCTGCGGAGCAGAGCGGCTGAAAGCTCTGCTCCCCATGGTGCTGAGGCGGGCCAGGGGTACTGAGAGTTGGAGGGAGGGGGCAGATCTTAGAGAACGGGAGCGTGTGGAGATGTTTAGTAGGTCAGACAGGTAAGGAGGGGAAAGATTGTGGATAGCTTTGAAGGTGTGTAGGATAATTTTAAAGATAATGGGGGATTTAACTGGGAGCCAGTGGAGCTGTTGCACRACTGGAGAAATGAAATACCTTGATTTAGATTTATTATCCAGTGGATCCTTGGGTGTCCTGAAAGGCACGTTTTAAATACAATGTGTTACGGTCCTGGTCATACTCGTCTGCGTCGTTCAGTGGCCTTTTTTGCATTTTTTCTTCCTTGCTTTTGTGGTTCTCCCATACTGGTTTTATCGCTACAAGCTAAATRGTAGCCCACGAACAGGGTGCGGAGGSTAAAAAAAAGTCCCGGATGAGAACATCATTGAGAACCATCTACAGCTGTAAAATTGGCTATGTCAAAGCCATTTTTTGTGTTTTATCAAATAAAAATTAGTTTAGATACTGTAGCTTTCATGAAACTTGAATTAGCTGTAACATGAATACAAGTTATTTACGGCATATTTTAAGCTGCTTTAATAAGTTAAAATTGCAATCTTTGGAGGGTAAACGTTGCATCGTCTCAGATAGTTTGTGCGTGCAAAAACACAGGTTGGAAATCTGCAAACCTGTTTTTTTWTTTWATTTTGTCCACCAAAGTCAATATTTTAAATCAATGCAGTACATACTATTCTTTCTCCTCTGGACTCAGGCTCCTGATTGTGCTATCTGCTGGTCTTCTTATTCACCCAGCCAAGATTTTCCTCTTTCGCCTCGCGCACACACGCAAGACACAAGCAGGCCTTGCAGATGTGTGACCTGATCTTCCAGCGGAGGCTCTTTTCATGCCAGGGTGCTGACTCGGACTTTTCCACATACTCTTATGAAATCGGAGCAGGAGACACGAGAGCCGTCCAGTAGCCATGTCTGGGTGGCTGAGAGCGCACACAAACACACGTGCGCAGGTTCGCAGYCACTCACATGCGGATCTATACCAGCATGCAGTAAACATGCATCAAAGAGGTCAATAGCTTTTAGGAGCAGATTTACTGATTCTTGTCTGAGCGGCTCAGAGAGCGTGTCCTGTTCCTTAGTTTGATGGATGAAGTGGCACTACTTTTCAAATGTTGTTTACTTGAAAGAATGAGGCTAATGAGGAAAGGAAAAGTTTGAGGTTCATATATGCTGATGTGAAAAAAATCAAACGTYCAAACTCAGAAATCTTTTTCCTGATCATGTTTGCTTTTGTCAGTACAGAATTGGATGAATATAAAAGCTATATAGTTTTTACAGCTTTGTAAACAAATTTGTCTGGTCTTTTAAAACATTTTARACCCCAGCTTGTTAAAACTGCACTTGTCAATATCATACCCTTTCCCAGTCTGACAGCCAAATGTATTTTTATTTATTTTTTCAATCCCTGTCCACTGATTTCGCCCACTTAAGATGCCTGGTGGCGTGACATTCATGAGAGTTTTTTATCCCATAATTACAGCTGATTGCTTTGATTTGTCTAACTTTCCTCAGACCTCAAACAATTTAGGGTTTGATATGTAGTTAAGAGTAATTAAGAAGGCTGTACTAAATGTGCTCACAATTTATTTCATTTTTTCGGGGTTCTGTTGGGTCAGGGCTCTGATTTTTTTCAGTGGAAACATCAGGTTATGTGTAGTAAAAGATAAAACTGCACACACACAYATACTTCTACACTTAAATGTGGTTCTTTCAATGTATATGGGGCGCCTAGTGTAAAATGACATGTTAAAAAATTTCACTAACATAATTTGAGAGTTAAAAATTTTTCACTAACATTTTCTTGTTATTGAGCTCACTGTTCTTGCATACCTAATTATTACCAAAGGTTAAAAAAATATATTTAAATATTAAATCCTAAATCTAAATGTAAAAATTAAACCCTAAATGTTAAATGTTGAAGTTCACATTTAGGTATTTTGAAATACAACGCAGCCTCTGTTGTTTGTGTTCGGCTCATGTTATGATGTCATCATCACGAGACACTAGCAACCGCTAGCGCTGCAATGCAGCTAAAGCTTCCCTACAACCCATCAGACTTGCAGATGCAAGTCAGTGTTCGAGCTGCACATCAAACTGCTGGACCACAAGTACCCCCATAATGTTTTTTTAATGAACACATTTTGAGTTTAGATTTTAAATACTATCTTCAGCAGTGTTAGCAGCGACTAGCAGTATCTAGTGGTGGCTAGCATCTTCCTTTGTTGATGTTTTTCTCAGGATGATGACGTCATAACATGATCTGAGCACCAACAGCAAAAGCTGTGTTCCATTCCAAAATACCTAAATGCGAATTTCAAGTTTTAACTTCAACATTTAATATCTCCACATATAGATTTAAACATTGATTTAGGATTTAATATTTAAATATATATTTTTAACAGCCCCATAGCTATGAGTAACCTGGCATTGATGGCCTAATTTGAGAGCTCTGGAT
>NW_013952416.1:2129260-2137985 GCF_001266775.1 Austrofundulus limnaeus | reverse complement strand
GAACCCTTTGTACGAACAAAAGTAAGAGAAATTTAGGATAAGAATACGAACATGTTTTTGCATGAGGCCCAGTGTTCTCTTCTGTCCATAATCACTTATGGACCTGGTTCAGTTGTACAAAAAAATTTTTCTTGCTAATCTTTATTTCTATTAATGTGTATGCCACAATTTAAAATCAATATCTGTATTTCAGGCTGAAATGTTGAGAAAAATCTAAATTAATATGCTATATTATGTCTGCAGTAACACATTTTGTGTTATTGACAACATTTAGCAACAGTAGAAAAAGTGTTTTTTGAAAGTCCATTCTGGGGAGCAATTTTGAGTTGATTATTTGTTTCATTGATTTGTTCTCAACACACGTAAACAGTGTCTCACAAYGTTCCAGTTTAAGATGGGAACATTCGCCAGATGTATATTTTGAAAAGAGCACACAAGTGTGTGAACACAACGTGTCTATAAGGACATATGGACAGCTATGGCATGCCTTAAACGTTGTTAAAGTTATTAATAGGTGAGTGCAGCTGGTAGCACTGCATAATTTATGTTCTTTGTTTTCTCTGCTTGAACATGTAGAGAACAAAAACACTGATTTAAACTGACATTTTATGCTTTGATGTGTTTTCCTGCTTTGATGCTGKGATTCTTAAACAAAATATAAAGATAATCGGAAACAGAATATGCATGTAGCTTTATACTGTATCATAGGGTCGTTAGAAAGGAAAGCAGCACTGTACCAGGGAACTTCTTTTTTTATTTGTGTGGTTTTAGTGAAAAACAGCTGCAGACGAACCACTGGAATTTGTTGGAGATTTCCAGCTCATCTGGTCTTTTTCTGCCAAGTTAGAGGACAATATGACTTTGTTTTATTCACTCTGAAATTTGTTTCCCATCAATATTGCAATGTGGTGATTGACTAAAGCTTTTTTTTTTCTTTTTTTTTTTCAAGCTTTTTTCAGAGCTAGAGGTCAACGAGTTAGTTTTAAAATGTTCGGTTCCAGTGCTGACTTGTAGAAATCTGCAAAGCTGCCTGTGGTCGAAATTTGAAGCCATTTATATTTAGATATACCATCTTAAACAACATAATATTATACGGTTTTTCAAAGATGAAAAAATGAAAACAATGTTTAGTGATTTCACCCTGGGGCCTTATGTGCAAATCAGATCACACAGATCCACTTTTTTTTGCTTTGGTTTTATATAGGCAGCAGATACAAAAATTACACAGATATAAGGAAACAACGGTCAGCCAGTCGTAGGTTGATCAGTGTCCTTGTTCATGTCAGATACTCAGTTAATCTGAAATCTCTTAGTACAAGAATAAAAACCAGTAGTCTGGTTTTACATGTGTTACTGTATATTGGCCAATGGAAAGTGTTTTTGAGGATCAGGGGCACCACYAGGGGGTTTGGGTGTTGTGAAAAGTTCGAGAGTCACTGTCTTAAAGTAGACATATCCTGCTTTTAAATCCTTCTTTTTCACATTTAAATCTTTTATCAAGTGGAACTGTAATGTTTCAGTCTGAATTCCTCCTTATTGTAACTTCACAAGCCCCTTTTTCACCCGTTTTCTGAGGTGTGTCTCAGATCAACTTGTTTTGATGCTGTCTCTTTAAATCCAAACAAGGTGCTTCACACCCTGCCCCCCTCCAGCTTCCGGACCACTCCATTTTAGTTTGATAGATGGGTATTTGACTATATAGCAGTAAAGAAATGTAACTAATTAAAAGATGTCAACAATAGAAGACTTGTCCATCCGGCCTTACATGTTGGAGCCAGAGTCTGACCCAGAGCCAGAGAAGAATGAAGACAATGAAATTGTAGTTGGTAATAGGGATGCCACAATTAATCGATTAATCGATGACTAATCGATTATTAAAATAATCGATGACTAATTTAATAATCGATTAATCGTTTTTTTTTGTTTTTTTTTTTGTTTTTTACTTTGTTTTTCTCTCCAAACTGCTTTGACACCTTCCACTGCCACATCTGCCTTTCTGTCCTTGACACACATGCACAGTAGTGGTAACTGGGGTAGGCCGTGGACGTCACAAGACATTAAACAGACAGGCTCTGGTATCATGGCTACCTGACAACAGAGCTCAAAGTGTGGGATCTTTTTAAGAAAATGAAAGAGAAACCTGTGYAATATCTGCAGAGCAGGACTTACCTATCAGGATTATGAATGATCAAAGAGGAGCGGATCTGATACAAAACAACAATACATGAGACCAAGTAAACAATAAGTGTTTTTATTTACAGTGCACAGGATGGGACGGGTTGGGACAGCTGAAAAGGAAGGAGACCAGGTGAGTATCGATTGTAAAGTTCTTAGGAGGTGTCTTGAAGGTGAATAAAAAGGATTTGCTTACGGGAGGAAAGTGGGAGAGCAACTTGGAGGAGAAGACGAGGATCCACAAAGGTAAGTCCGGTAATTTCTGGTTTGCAGGTGYGAGGAGGAGAAGCAGGTGAGTTAAGGCAGGTGAGTATTTTCCTTTTTAGTTGGAGGCAGACAGGCAGATGAGCAGAGGGAGTAGATCTTCCAGACGGGTTCACAGGACCAAGAACGAGTTCACTAAACATAGAAAAACACAAGTAAGTAATCTCAGAGGATTCACAGGTTAAGCAGGCCAGGCACAAATACCATAGATATGTGTTGCTCCGGCGAGGTCCTGTTCTTCAGTGCCGTCTAATAAACCCCTGGTGCTCATCAGTGGAACCTGCTGCAGCCGTGCTCCTCAGAGTGTCAGCCAATCATGGAGCAACAGGTGAAAAAACTCTAATTGCCACATTACCTTCCACAGCAATTATTTTTAGTTAGCATATAGCTAAAATCTAACCATGGTTATATAATAGCAGCTGCATTCTGGCACGATAAGCTCTATGTTTTATATTCAATTAACATATGATCCGATTAGTCGACTAATCGAAAAAATAATCAGTGATTAATCGATTATTAAAATAATCGTTTGTGGCAGCCCTAGTTGGTAAAGTCCAGGACCTTATTTGGAAGTTCCGTTGCAAACACTGTGACAAAAAAGTTCAGAAAATGTCATAGAAAATAGAGAAAACCGAACAGGTTTAACCATATGACACGCACAGGAAGATATTTTTGCAGCACCAGGAAAGTCTAAATTCCATTTTTCTGCACTCCTAGACTCCTAGGGACAAGTACGGAGCCTGCAAGGGAACATGGGAGATTTTTTTCTTTTGCGTTCCCACGCAATAGTTTTGTGTTACCTCGCAATACCTTTTGCGTTCCCTCGCAAAAGTCGTTTATCACTGTTGTGCCTGCTGGTTTATTAACAAATTCACATGCTCAGCATTCATGAGTTAGCCTACTACTATTCGGCTTCAGAATGAATATATCACACAGCCACGCATGGAAGTATGTCATATGCCAATATTTTAACACAGTGCAGCCCCGCAACATCAATGTCAATTTCACGAACTTGTGGCGACACATCCTGTTTTGGTAACTGGATATTTCAAAATAAAAGTCTGATTTAATTCAGTTCATATACAAAACAAATTTTTGCGTGGGAACGCAAAACAATTTTGCGAGGTAATGCAAACGTTTGTAAGGTAACGCTAAACGTTTTGCGAGGTTACGCAAAGATATTGCGAGGTAACGCAAAAGTATTATGAGGTAACGCAATAGTATTGCGTGGGAACACAAAAGAAAAAAATCCCCCCATGTCCCCTCGCGGGCTCCGTATCCAAGTACACAACAAAATGCATTTAATGGCTAAAAAAGTGGATTTTGCATGAGATGTTCAATTTGAACAGTTTGAACGGGTGACTGAGACCAAATAGTTTTCATTTGTTCACCACTAGATAGCACTCATCCTATACACAGCACCATTAAGTGATATAAAATTTAAAAATATTAGTTCTTTGATTTCGTTTTGAAACACTCTCTATAGATTTTTATATCCTTTCTTGGGTGCTCTAAAGTCAGCTTCTGAAGACAGGGGTAAGGGCTAAGCCATCAAACGTTTTGATCTGCCCAACTCCTTCAAACCTCAAAATTGTTTCCAGATCACACTGCAGTAATGCAGCCCTGGTTTTCCTCTGCAACTGTTTAAACATTTGTAAACACCAAGCCACCAGTGATAGCATGAGCAAACACACTCAGCTTGGACCCTTCTCAAGCTACCAGAGTACAACCTCCAAACCTGACAATAGTTTACACAAGTATTCTTTTACAAATAGCCTTATTGTAAGTCCCATTGATGGCCCCAACACAGCCGTCGTACTCATTTTCTCTGCAGCATTTTTATGTGTTGTCACACCAACCACATTACAAGCCAAGAGTAGATGTTTGGAGATTCTTCGATGTAGTTAAAGGTTTACCAGAGTAATTATGTTCAGTGTTTGACTCCAGCTGTCTTTGCACACTTTCAGTTATCTTTCCGTTTATCCTCCCCGAGCACCTCTCTGAGAACCTCGACAGGATTCACTTGTGAAGCTCATAGATTGATCTCGTGGGGGGAAGGCTGTGTTCTTGGCTACGGAGGTGGTAACCAGTGGTAACTGTGCAGAGGTTTGGCTCGGTTTGGCTTGTCCACACAATCTACAGTTACGTCTGCTTCAAAGACGGGGAGTGTGCGCAAGCAACAGAGGCTGGGATTTGATGCCTGAAGTTGCAAATTGAGTGAGAAGCTTTAAAAGAGGAAAGAAGATTTGCACACTGCTGCTGCTGAAAGAAACTGGAGACAAGTTTACAGCAAACAATTTGTTTGGGCATCGTAAAAACTATTTCCAGAAATGAACCTTTTTAAATAACTTGACTGTGGCTAACAATTTTCTTCAAATGTTGATGGTGGTGTTTCTTTCTTTCTTTTTTTTGTGATGCTCTGCTAGTAAATACCTAATGGCATAAAAGGCAGACAATAATGTGACTGTCTCTGTGTGTGTGTGTGCATGTGTGTGCGTTTGTCTGTCTTTTAGAAAAAAATCTCATCAACCAGTGGATAGATCTTAAAACATACCATACATGTCAAGTTGTATGGATTGTTTGTAATTTACACAGATTTTCCATCATTTTGCTGGTTTAAGGTCGTATAAAGCAATCTCGTGAATTTTTTCATGTTTTACGTATTTTTTCAAAAACTCAGTTTCAAATTTATTTAACATGTCAGAGCCTGTAGGACATTTAAAATCAACAAATAACATCAAATAACCATCTTCCAACCCGCTCTGCTGCCCCATCCTCACGTCCTCCTGCTTTGCTGCAGCCAGTAATGGCCACGGCCGAGAGTCCACCTGCCCCCCCCCCCCATCCCCCGCACATGTGATTATTATGGATTTTTTTGTGAAGATTACGGATTTTTGAGGCTCGTTATATGGATAAATGTCCGAAGGGGTTAATATGTATGTTAATAAAATGTCCAGAAAACAATCGATTATATGTACATTTTCAGCTGATTAAAGGGGACATGTCATGCAAAATCCATGTTTTTAGTCATTAAATGCATTTTGTTGCGTAATTACCCCTAATTTACACTACATGCAGTTCCATTCGGCTCCGCTGCGCTGCGCAGTTCACCGCCGTTCATTTGCACCCCAATGTATATAGCATCCACTCCGCTCCGGTCCGCTCCGGTGTGAAGCACAGAGGATGTCCAAAAAATGTGTGCAGGAAATGCGAGATCGCGCATTGAATCCAGTGATAAATGTGGAAGTCAGAGCAAAATAATTAATTATGTGGAAGGCGGACTCTAAACACAGTTGAAACTGCATTGCCGCTGTCTTTTTGAAATATCTGATTTCAAAATAAAATCCATGTGTATTATGTGTGTAGGCATATGCTGCATGCTACATGCTGCCATCTACYTCCCAAACGGAACAATAAATTTTGACAGCATTTGTGAATAAATATACCCATATATTTAATAATATAGCTGGGATTTCAACAAAATTAGAATGGCTTTAGTGAGTTATTTTGAAAATACGAATGTTGTGCTTGTTCCTTTTCCTGTTGGTGCGACGTGAYTTTTGTAGATTGACTCTGGTGCAGCTCTGGTGTCTGGCAAAAATAGGATCAAATCTAATTTTGGCGGATCGCCGTCTGCTCACCACCACCCTGTGCCTCCATATGGAGCCAGTGTAAATACTCTCATTGATTAGAATGGTTGCATATTTACTGTGGAGCTCGCATTAGGGGTTAGAGTCTCTAGGAATGCAGACATTTTTAATTTATTTTCTCCAGGTGCTGTGTAAGATGTCTTTATATTCTACTTAGGTCATATTTTTCAACCCATTAGTTTGTTTGTTTGTTTTTTCTATGACATTTTATGGATTATTACGTCAGTATTTGCGACTGAACTGCCAAATAATGTCTGGATGTATTCCTTTAAGCAATGACTGACATATTTAAAACTGAACAGTAGCAAAGTAAAAAAAAATTATGTGGATATTTCAGCTCTCAGTGGGAATTTAGTCAGAATAATAATTACAGGGTTCTTGAGTTGTCAAGTAAAAAGTGTTACAGAGTCACRTTGACTCATTTCTGACTCACGCCTAAATGAAAGGCCTCACAATCAAAAGCTTAAAAAAAGACTCCAAAATTAAAACATCTGCCTAACTGCTGTAGGGCCGAAGGAAGTCACTAAAACATGAAAAGAAAAAGAGAAAAAGATGATGGACGAGAGAAAATATGCTCACATTTTCACGAGAACATAACGTTCAGGCTATAAGCCACATAACTGTGATGATTCATGTTTCTGGATATATGAGCATAGAAGCACATAACCATTACAGTTCTGTGAGATTTGTTAGCTATAAGATAAGCGCCATTAAGTCAAGATAACATACGACAGAGAATAAAAAGCTCACTGGATGAAAGTGTGTTTGACTTCAAAGCGACGAGCGCGGCTGGAAATCACAGGGATCCCAGCTGTCATCCACCGGTCCTGTTTTGTTTGTGGCAATAAAGGCAGGATGCATTCGCAGAATGAAACAATGGCACTTTGAAATTCCTCGCCTGTTTTTGTTTGGAAGGTGTACATTTATTGCATCTGCGCCTGTGTGGGACCGTGCACGTGGGTGCGAACCTGATCGTGCACGCCGGCGGTTATTTATACCACTTGTTGACACACATTTAATTGTATCGTGTTGCAGCCGTTTACCCTTCTCCCCCCCTTTATTTCTGGCCCACTTCACGTCCTCTGCTGCTCTGAAAACTACGCTCCTAACTTTGCACTTTTGAAAAGTAAATGTCGTTCCTTTTCCACTTTTCCAGATTTTGTTCTTTGCCCGGCCTCCCRTCCGCCTCGTCTCTTCCCAGACCTGCTCGTTTTTGCTTTCCACATCCTGTTGTGCATGTTTCTTAAGGAAGATAAATGATGCTGTTTGCTGCATGTGCTGTGAAACTTCTCCCAGTTTGTTTTGCAGAACAAAAAGCTCATGTGCGAGCAGTGAGTGTGTGTTTGTGTGTGTGGATGGRCTGTTGTGCAGGAATGTGATGTAGAACTTGGCTGTTTGAGACAAGCACATTGTCAGTTTGTGCAGCCAGTTGTTCCATCTGTTCCAGACAGACACACACATTGAGGGTGCAGTATGCAAACATCTGGCATGGGTTATGCGGTGCCAGTCCAAAGTTGGTGATGAACACCAAATATGTCCAGTATTTACATTACTGTTTGAAGCTGTGCCTCTTCTTGACAAACATCAGCTTATGGATCATTAAAACAACCAGAACAGATTCAAGCAGACACAAAGACAAATGTAAGTTAATATTGCATAATTACTTTGTTTGCATCTTTTATATATTATTTGTTAACTTCATTTTTTTTGGATGATACTGTTGTGCCAGTTTGCAAACTCTTCCTGGCTTTATTCACATTTGTGCTTGAAGTTAATGAGGCAGACTTTTGTGGACAAGAACATTAAATAAAAGTACATTTTAGTGCGTGATAACAACAAAGTTTAAGTATATTTCGAAATGTGCTGGGCAGTTGTTTTCAAACACATTTAAATTGAAATGCATTTTAAACAAGATCCTGCACACACAAACTAAATCTGCCTCTCCAGAGCGGTTGAAATGAAAGAAACCAGACCCTCTGGTTTTAATCTCTGACTGGGCAACATGTGTTTTTACCATCTGGAGTTTTGTTTCATCCCATTCTTGTTTGTTATTTAATGACAGATTTGTATACAGCGACATGTCCCTATTGTAACTTCATGCAGATCCACACTGTATATTCAGTCATGCCATTTGCTTTCTTCTTGTTTTATCTAGCATCTCCTCATTTYATGACAAACTGTTTGTGTCAACTTGTTTCTGCCAATGAGGGTAAAAAGCTGGTAACTGTTATTATCAGGGCCTCATTATGCTCATCATTTGAGTCAAATATTTAGCAATAAAGTATGTGTCCAGATTACGTCTTTTCACCACCARTGTGAAGCCTGAGTGGTTAGTTCGGGCTTTTTCAAGCTAGATTTTAAATAATAATGGCCAAAGTAGACAGAGAGATAGAGCTGGGCGATATGATCAAAATTTTATATCACGGTATTTTCAACATTTTCACAGGTTTCATGGTATTTGACAGTATTTTTCTTTTCATCACAGGTCAGCTGATAATAAAATGTACAAACCCTGCTTATTGACTTTTTTCCTTTCACTGTACCTCTGTCTGTGTCTCTGTTTCCCTCCTCTGTGTCTGTTCTTCTCTGACTGGTGGTTGGAGACAGTAGTCATGTATTTTGGTCTAGTCGTGAAG
>NW_013952416.1:2115043-2128335 GCF_001266775.1 Austrofundulus limnaeus | reverse complement strand
CTCTCTCTCTCTCTCTCTCTCTCTCTCTCTCTCTCTTTGTTGTTCTCTGAAATCTGGAAGTATTCTTGTTGGAATTTATTTTATTTTTTACTGTTTGTCAATCAAAGAACATTGAAATTTGCTTTTATTTCAGTGACACATTGGCTTCATTTTATCGTCTGCCATGTGACATCCAGGCTTTTCAAATAAAAAAATATTACATACGTAAGACTGAATTTCAGTCTCAAGTAAATTGCATGTCTGTATTGGCTTCAGTTCTTAATATGACTCCATTTTTTCCTTCCATTTTTCTTTTTCCCCACCTCACACACTTTTCCACCACATAATTCTAATAATTCTAATTGCTGCTGCTTTCTGTAAGGCCAAGAACTGTGTTGTTCCTTGATGAGTCCTTATTGTTCTCTTTGCCATTGAGCCTTTCTGCTGTTGTAAGTGTAATCAAAAAGCTCACAAGTTACACAATAAATGATACGGCATCTTGTTCACAGCTTTTGCTTGCTTGGTTTTGTTTTATGCCTTTCAGGATTTTGTCTTATCTAAACACTCTTGTCAAAGTTGCCTTCTCTAGATTTGATCTGTTATTTAGTTTTCCTATAATCAAATGTTGGTATTAAAATTGCAAATGTGAGTTAAGCAAATTCATTTAAATTCCATCATAAAGATTTTATTGCAATTGATTGCCGATTTAATCCATTTAAGAGGCAACCCTGCTGAACCCTTCTTGAAGCCAGCTGTGTGATTGAACATGCACAAAGGTCAGCTCTGATTAACTCGGCTTCAGCAAGGAGCCTCCAGGAGGGAAAAAAAAAAAAAAACGAACTCAAATGCAGATAGTATGGATTGTATGTAACAGACAGGAAAATAGGAACAGCAAGCATGTTTGTTAGAAATCGAGGGTGGAGAATGCGCGCTTGTTCGTGAGCAACACAGAAGAACTTGTGTGCGAATTTCATTCGCAAGTATGTGATTGCTGCTGATGCTGGGGTAAAGTGGGAAGGGGGCGCAGGAGAGAGTAAAAAAAAAACAGCTGCAGAAACAGTTGTGCATTGAGGGGAAAGCATATTGGACAATTAAGACAGAGGCTGTGTACTGGCGCTGCTCTGTGTGGGGCTGATTGAATCAGAGAGACAGCCACTCACAGCTCTTTGTCTCAGGACATTGCAGGTAATTACCCATAAGTCACTGTTCCCCTGTACTGGATCTTCAGCCCAATTACGCCCACACAAGCTGTCCACCTCAGCATCATTTATTACCTCCGGTTGCTTGTTGACCTTTTCAGCCTCACAGTCCAACAGGCAATTCAGCTGCATAACACTGAGCAGAGGAGAGCTGCAGGGCTGACATCAGTACGTTAGTGATGCACGGGCAACAGTTTTTAAACGGATCCACTATTAGTTGTAATATTAAACTTTATTTGATAAACATTTATTTTAACTGTAAAATAAAGACTATAAAAATATTGTAGGCTGTTTAGTTTGTAATTGTTTTTAAATATATTTTAACACAGACGGAGCCATTTTATTTACACACAAAGCATTCTGGGTAAATGATGACATCAACTAGGTCTTCGGTGTGAGGCTGCTAGCGAGCTATATCCATCCTGAAGTTTAATCTTGGACAATATCTGATGACCGGCTCTTTTAAATGAAACCAGAGAGCGTTGACAGAGAGGAGAAGGTAGACATGACTCAGCCTGTAACTGAAAATATAGATGGAGGACAACAGAGCTGCTTCATGGAAGAAGAACCTCAGCTTAGCCTGTTATGGTACGTTCACACCGAACGCGATTTCAGCGTCAGGAGCAGCAGGTTTACATACAAAGTCTATGGTGGACGCGCTTCAAGTAGCGTCGGGAAGTGCTGCGGCGCCTCAAGCGCGATTAGAGCAGCGCGATTTGAACGATTTGAACGATCTGAGCGTTCGACGCGCTGAGGCGCAAATCGCTGAAGTTAGAAAATCTGAACTTTTGCAGCTCGACGAGCCGCATCAACCAATCAGAGAGACTCCACTGCGTGACATAGCGACATATTTCCTGATGGGACAGTTTACTGAAAGATGTCCACTAACCTGAAACAGATGGAGCGGAGCACTTTAGCTGAAATCCAGTGCCTGCAGTCGGTGTCCTGATCCACAGCAATGCATGACAGCGACTCATCAGACTGGAAAAATAGTCCTGAAAGCGAGCTGTGAGTCTCTTCTCTGAATTATCTGGTGAATTAATTATGAATTAATTATCTGATGAACGTGACATGCTCTTGCTCTCTGTAAATAAAGCAAAGCCACTTCCTCATCCGACATTAAACAGAGCCCGACAGAGTAGGGAGGGGCGGGGAGGCTCTTGCAGTGCAGCGCTTCAAGAGCTAACCTGCGTCTGACCTCAAAGTGCACAAGCTTCAAACTTCAGCGTTGGCTGCGATTTTGAAGCTGAAATCGCGTTCGGTGTGAACGCACCATTAGCCTTCGCGCTAGCCCTCACTCTATATTGCCTTACATGTATTAGCTTGGCGCTAGCGCAACAAATAAGCTAAACTGAGRTCCTCCATCCATATTTTCAGTTACAGGCTGAGTCATTTCTACCTTCTCCTCTCTGTCAACGCTCTCTGGTTTCATTTAAAAGAGTCGATCATCAGATATTGTCCAAGATTAACCTTCAGGGTGGATATAGCTTGCTAGCAGCCTCATGCTAGCAAGATGACCTAGTTGATATCATCATTTACCCAGAATGCTTTGCGTGTGAATAAAATGGCCCTGTCCGTGTAAAATAGTTTAAAACTTTTAGTTTAAAATTATAAAAACTGAACATCCTACAGTATTTTTACAGTCTTTATTTTACAGTTAAAGTATATGTTTATCATATCAAGTCTAATGTTACAACTAATCGGGGATCCCTTTAAGCTGTTATAAATAGGACTGTTAAAGTGAATTTGTAATTTTGTTGTTCGCATACTCAAATCACTCATAAGTAAGTTAAAAATAAAAATATATACAATATACTTGTACAACTGACTAATATGATCAAGCTATTACTATTTTCCTGTGTGATTATGTAGAAAAAGCTTATTAACAATCAACATCTTACCTGCTGAAGATAGTTTTTTGAATGAGTTCAGTTTAGAGTTTAATTCTAACAAGAGGGATGCTGGGTGACTGGAGCCACGACCAAAGAGGATTAGAACCATCTTAAATAAATGCCAGTCTCAAAGATTTAATAACGATTCAAGCAAATGTTTATATTTTTTACAAACCACTACACTGCTGTCAGTTTCACGCCACAGGGTTAGAATTATGTTTGCAAATGAAGGAGCTAGCTGTTGCACTTCAACTGCAGCCTGCRTACAAGGAAAATGTGGGCAAATTATTTGATCCTGAAGTTATATGAAGACGGCCACTGTTTTCCACTTTAATCTGGCTAGCTGTTAGCTCATCAATCTGGTTCAAATAAACTCTTTTTACTCAAACTGAAGTTGGTCAAAGAGCTATCTATAAAATGTAAGAGATCGGTTGTTTAAAAATTTTCCACAAAACCTTGATTTAAAACATCAGAACTGTGCCCTTATTGCTCCAAATGTTTATATCGTTTTGTGGCGTAACCTAATGGATTTTAAATATGACATGTTAATGGATGTAACAGGACATTTTGAAAGAAAAAAAAAACACAACGCTTAAAAGTATCAGAATGAAATCCATTTTGTTGTGTTCCTGGCAGAACAGGACACTCTGTTTAAAGTGTGTGTATTTCACAACATGTGGCAACAGCAGAAGTCAGTAAACAAGAGGATGGATAAAGGTTCGTTGAGTAGACTACATTGCCATCTGCTGATCCACTAAAGGCAAAGCATTTACAGATATTCAAATAAAAGGGAAACAAATGCACAAAAACAAATTACTGCATTGGTAATTGGACTTATTTTTTCCACATTGGTGAATCATGTGACCTTTAAAACCCTACCCAATCTATTTTCTTTAAATAATCAATTACAAACCTAAGTTTTTCTAACAGAAATTGATAATTTACAGACTGTTTTGTTTATTTTAAGAAAAACATGACACACAAATAAAAAAAGTGATTAAATCAAGTTTATTGAATTTTCCAAGTCAAACAACCAGACTTGTTTTCTGTGTTAACATCAGGTTCTCTGGGTGACTTTTATTTTCCCAAAGAAACCATCATAAAGTACAGAAAGCAAACATTCCTTTCTTTACTCTCATCCATTTCCCCCCCAAAACATTCAAACCTTGAAAGATTTTTAAACAAGCCTTTATGTATACCATGTGATGTCTACAGTATGGAAAAGGTTCTATTAAATTGAGTMATTTCAATCTAAAATTCTGTTTACATTAGTAAGGAAATAAACTTGAGGTATGCTAAAGCTTCTGAAGTTCATTAGTAAATTCAAAACAAAAAAAAAGACAATCATAATAGTTCTGACAATGTACGTTTTCAAGACTGTCCAAAACATAAATCTATTATATAAAGTATCAGGTTTGTTTATCTAGTATTCATTTTGTGCTTTTTAGAGTTTCCTAACAAAAAAAGTGTTGTTGCATTAATCTTTTCTTACTCTTTGCAAAACATATTCCTTTCTTTTTTTATGTCTTACTGATTGTCATGTTCTTGAACAACCTTCTTCTCTCTCTCCAGCCTGACATCGGACAGACGCCACTAGAGCGTAGTTTCTGCGTCTGGTTTCATAAAGGATGGCGAGAGCAAAATGAGGGAGGCCGTTTGTGAACACGACAAGCATGTGTACACYTGAGAAGGAAGAAAGCAACCACAGACAGACTTGTCAAAACAGGAGAAAAGAAAATCCAATTTCTGAATGATAAAGTAGCATTTGTTTATTTGTTTCTGTTTGACTCCCCCAACTTGTCTAGCAAGCCTTCTGTAAAGACTGCCCAACCTCCTTCTCAGGGTAATACTTGTTGGTAAAAGGAGCTCTTGCCCCGGGGTTGATAGCTGACATCAGTTCCAGCTTACAGCGGCTCTCATGCTCAGCTCCCAACACCAGGGGGTCAGACTCACTGGGATGACTGAGGCTGCTGTCAAGCAGCAGGAGGCGGGCGTCACTGTCAGGTCTCCCTAACATTACTGACTGCCTCGCTCAGGTCGTGTCACTGTCAGGAGGCGGGCAACGCCTCATCACAGTGTCAGAGACCGAGCGGCTGCTCACTGTCTGTGTCGCCAAACAGCCTGCGTCAGTGTCAGCATCAGCTGGCCTTAGGAGCGGCTTCGTTCTCGGAGCCGGCGACCCACTGTCAGCTGAACTTTGACTTTCACCTAACGCCCTCTGACCCTCAAGGTCTAAGGTGTGCTCCGTCGACCTCCTGAAGCATCTGCTGTGTGAGCACTGCTTGCTGCATGGGATCTGCCTCGAACTGATGCTGATTTTGAGACAACCCGGCATCGTGTTGACCATGGTCTCTGACATGGTGATGATTTTGTACATGATCAGAACTGTGGGCAAAGCCATCTTGGTTTCCATGATGATGACCATGATTATGGTCATGTGAATGGTGCAAATGGTCACGACCATGATGGCTATGGCCACGATGATGATGACTTTGACCTTGATGTTGAACATGAATTTGTTCAGTGTTGTCAGGTGGGATAGGATCTGCAACAGGCTGCGCAGCTGCGTTTGTGCACTCTTCTGCAGGTTCAGTATTCTGTAAGAAAACAATGACAGCCATGGGAGGTTTTATTTTTCATTGCTCAAGTTACCAACACTTGATCTGATGAGTGATGCATGTTAAATCAGTTAATATTGCTTGGTTTGTACCTCAAATGAGCACTCTCCACATATGCGATTGCAGTAGGCGTCTTTGATTGCACGCTCAATATGTCCAAGTCCAATGATGGAATATGGAAGTGAAATGTGGTGAGTGAGACGGCCGCACCTGATGGAACAGATCAATAAAAAGGTCAGAGTGGCAGTTATTTATCTCCCCCATGCGAAATGTGTCTGCCACACCATGACAAACCTGTCATAAATGAAAAAGTCATCTTTTCTCCCATTCAGCGTCTGCCAAACGTGAGGCTGTTGCTCGCTCTGTTTGTAGAGGGCGATGTTCTCTGACAGTTTTAGTGCCAACAACGGGTGGAGTCGCTGTGCTTCTTGCGTCTGGTCGTTTACGACCATGTAGACCACGTCCTTCAGACCCTGACTTTCCATCTTTCGGCGCAGGCCATCCATTCTGCTCCGAAAACATACACAAGAAGACTGGTAAATTTTGTTTTAGAGTAAAGTAAAGTAAATTTATTACAAGTGTTTGATGTGTTGTTGACAAATCAGTACATTCARGATATTTTCTTTGATAATGAACCTCCTTAACTGGTAGGTTTTGCAGAATAAGTCTAAAAACTCAACTGTCACTTATTGCTAAACAAAAATGTAGAGCTCTGATTTACTGAAGATCCTTCAAAGTGCAGTTTCAGCATTGAAATGTCCCTTTTCTTTTCATTTAAACAACCAAAAGTGCAGGAAAACATGGTAACAGCAGACCGTCTCCTACCTAGAGGCCTGCACCAAGCAGAACAGTCAGCTGGCCTGTAGAAGGGCCACCACGGTCACCTGGCCCATTGACCCCTTCATCGGCTCCACCTCCCCCACAGACCAGGCTGGTGGCAGCTGACATCGAGGCCCACCCCCCTCACTCTCTGCACCGCCCCCGTGGAGCAGGCAGAGAGTGAGGAGCAGACCCAGGCACGCCCACATTCCTGTGGCGCCTCCCCGCTGCCCCAATCTGCAGGAAGGGAAGGGGGTGGGGTTGCAAAGAGGGGAACAGAAAGCAGAAGGTGAAAAAAATGAGGAAAAAAGTGTCAAAAACAACACGTTGTTCCAACATCTTCTGGATTGCTCAATCATTTTTGAAAATTTAAAAACCTAGACATGTATATACATACATAGTTACATACATACATACATACATACATACATACATACATACATACATACATACATACATTCATACATACATACATACATACATACATACATACTGTATATATGTATAGATCAGCAGTCTTTTTTCAGCTGAAACATACATTTGAAGTTTAAGTGTTTAATGCAAATGTCTTGATTTTCATACTTTACTAAACATAGCAAGAAGCAAGGTTTAATAAAACCAAAATCCTTCAATGACTCAAAAGAGTGAATAAACAAATACAATCCATGCAACGAAATAAAAAAGCCCTTTTCTACCAAACAAATGGGAAAACATTGGGAAAGCCACTGACATTCCATCAATAATATGTATCATAAATGCTGCCATGTCTGTTTTAGTAAGGAATTCTGCTACTTACCCTTTGTTAAAAGCGTCCCTTCTCTCTGTAAATTAGGCTCTGCTTCAATGCAACTCCTCAAACAAACACTAGTCTCTTCCTCAGCTGCTCCCCTTTTTATACTCAGCCTGTTGTTTTGCTGTCTGGATGGAGGACAAAGTTCAGTCACAGCTGTATGCTGATGCCAACACTTTTCTCAAGTTAGAAAAGACACAGTGCATGAAATCTGCAAGTACAACAGGAAATGTTTCTGTTTTTTTCTTTTTCGTAGCAACTGACATATCTTTAAAAAAATCCAGAGAATTAATGAGGGGGGTGAAATGCTTCTGCATTCACTTTTAATATGTGTCAGCTTCAGAGACAGTGAAAAAGCCATTTTCAGTGTGAATTCAGTTTGTCTTTTTTTGCATTTTGAAAATGTCCAAGACATAACATAGATGTCAAAGTACAAAGATAAAAACTGCGATCCAGTTTCTTACTTGCAGGAGGAGGAGGAGGAGAAGGAAAAAAGTACAGAGGGCGGACCTCTGGATCCTGTCCAGCATGTTTTCACAAGTCCACACAGCAAGAAGAGGCTTTTCAGAAGAAGCAATTTAGGCAATCTCCCCAAAAAAGATTCTCTACTTTTATATTTATTGACAGTTAAAGAAGGATTACTTTATGATGCTGAGGGACAAGAAGCAATAAAACGGTTAAACAATGGAGTACAGAAAAACATTTAAATCCTTATAAAGACTCATTGTGTAGGTCAGTGTTAGGGTTCAGTGACTGCAACACATGGACATGGAACAGTGATCTGTGTGACACTGAAAGATAAGATTATGTAAACCAGCTGTGAACAGCCCTATTGTACTATCAGCGCTTTTTTTTCTTCGTAGAACATCCAACTGATGGTGATAACAGAACTGTTTGAGGATCAGGAATGGCGTAAGTTAATAGTTTTAAACAGGACAAGAAGATGACAAAAAATAGTTTTGAAGAGTTGCAAAGTTGGTTAATTTAGTGCCACATGTTTCATTATGGAGTCACTTAAAAATACTCCTGTTTCTCTGTTTGCACAAAGTCTTATAAATTGAAAAAGGAGTGTTTCTTTTTATTTTGCTTCTCAAGCTCCAAACTACAAAAAGGTGTTTGTGCTACACTATGGAAAACACACTCTATTTTAGGAGTCACGTAACTGATAATGAAAACTCATTGTAAAGACAGAATAGATTGAGATTGTTGTATAAAAGGTATGGCAAAAGAGTATAGTCCACACACTTGTACTTGCATAAACATGTATCAACTTGACTGGAGTTGTTGGCACTGCTTAATATGTGACTTGTTTTGTGACTCTGATTATATAATAACTAGACTGACACTCATTTACAGGGTAAAACTGCTTCCAGGGTGCACCGCACTGACATGCAGGTGCTGGTCATAAAATTAGAATATCATGAAAAAGTAGATTTATTTCAGTAATTCCATTTAAAAAGTGAAACTTGTATATTATATTCATACATTACATACAAACTCATATATTTCAAATGTTTATTTCATTTAATTTTGATGATTACAAATGACAACAAATGAAAATCTCAAATTCAGCATATCAGAAAATTAGAATATTACTGAAGACCAATAAAAACAAAGGATTTATAGAAATGTTGGCCAACTGAAAAGTATGAACATGAAAAGTATGAGCATGTACAGCACTCAGTATTTAGTTGGGGCTCATTTGGCCTGTATTACTGCAGCAATGCGGCGTGGCATGGAGTCGATCAGTCTGTGGCACTGCTCAGGTGTTATGATAGCCCAGGTTGCTCTAATAGTGGCTTTTAGCTCTTCTGAATTGTTGGGTCTGGTGTATTGCATCTTCTTCTTCACAATACCCCATAGATTTTCTATGGGGTTAAGGTCAGGAGAGTTTGCTGGCCAATTAAGAACAAGGATACCATGGTCCTTCAACCAGGTACTGGTAGCTTTGGCACTGTGTGCAGGTGCCAAGTCCTGTTGGAAAATGAAATCTGCATCTCCAAAAAGTTGGTCAGCAGCAGGAAGCATGAAGTGCTCTAAAACTTCCTGGTATGTGGCTGCGTTGACCCTGGACCTCAGAAAACACAATGGACCAACACCAGCAGTGACATGGCACCCCAAACCATCACTGACTGTGGAAACTTTACATTGGACTTCAAGCAACGTGGATGAAGTGCCTCTCTTCTTTTCCTCCAGACTCTGGGACCTTGATTTCCAAAGGAAATGCAAAATTTACTTTCATCAGAGAACATGACTTTGGACCACTCACCAGCAGTCCAGTCCTGTTTCTCTGTAGCCCAGGCAAGACGCTTCTGACGCTGTCTGTGGTTCAAGAGTGGCTTGACACAAGGAATGCGACAGCAGAAACCCATGTCTTTCATAYGTCTGTGTGTGGTGGTTCTTGAAGCACTCACTCCAGCTGCAGTCCACTCTTTGTGAATCTCCCCCACATTTTTGAATGGGTTTTGTTTCACAATCCTCTCCAGGGTGCGGTTATCTCTCTTGCTTGTACATTTTTTTCGACCACATCTTTTCCTTCCCTTCGCCTCTCTATTAATGTGCTTGGACACAGAGCTCTGTGAACAGCCAGCCTCTTTAGCGATGACCTTTTGTGTCTTGCCCTCCTTGTGCAAGGTGTCGATGGTCGTCTTTTGGACAACTGTCAAGTCAGCAGTCTTCCCCATGATTGTGTAGCCTATAGAACTAGACTGAAAGACCATTTAAAGGCCTTTGCAGGTGGTTTGAGTTAATTAGCTGATTAGAGTGTGGTACCAGGTGCCATCCATTTTGAAYCTTTTCACAAGATTCTAATTTTCTGATAWGCTGAATTTGAGATTTTCATTTGTTGTCATTTGTAATCATCAAAATTAAACGAAATAAACATTTGAAATATATGAGTTTGTATGTAATGTATGAATATAATATACAAGTTTCACTTTTTAAATGGAATTATTGAACTAAATCTACTTTTTCATGATATTCTAATTTTATGACCAGCACCTGTATATCGGTGAATTTAAATAAGTTCTGAATTGACCGGATTAAGTTTAACAATAATTTGTGCAGAGTCATAAACTAGAATTATAGAAATTGTTATAGGTCTATACATGTTGATAATTTCAGGGCATTTGATGGTCAGTATAAAACAGACTTTTTTCCTACTAACAGTATGACAAGGGAAAAGAGCTCATCTTGATAAAGAAACTTTTTTCCACTCATATCAGAACCTTTAGTCTTAGAGGGTCAAAGTCAAGTAATCTAGTACCTGGGTGACCTTCATGTAATTCTTAGATCTTAGTGTTGTGTAAGCATGCGTTGCAAACTGATATGGAAGTCAAACTGTTGAGATAATGTCAAACAAATGTATCTGTAACATATCCGTATAATGTGTCCGATTTCCAAACTCTTCTCAGGCAATATCCTGCATGATYAAAATCCTTTTTTAAATTATAATAATTCTGTCATATTTTACAAGCAGTGTTTAAAGTTGCCGTCTCACAGCCTGACAGCGATCAAAAGATAAACAACCTACAAAGTCAACTCTGATTCAGAGCTGGCTGATAACATGAGAAACCTCTCTTGTTGTGAATACATCTCTACCTCCACTCAGTGACTTGTGGACTGCCCCTGTTGCCCTGAAAAAGTAAACATCAATGTCAAACTCTGAAAATGCCTCCACCATTCATAGAAAAGAGCCACAGAATATAAAAAGGGGAGAAAGAAAGAAAAAAAACTGTCATGTGATGAAGAATTAGTTGAATAATCTTTAAATTATCATTGGCTGTGATTATTTTGCCCTTCCTTTACCTCTGTTACTAAGCAACATTCCTCGGCGTCCTGCAGTTTGCAAGGAATTCTGGGAAATAGAGGCCTGAGGGTTGGGTTGAACGACCGCCCCTTTTTTTGGAGCAACGAGGGTAGAACAACGTCGTAGAAAATATTACCTCTAAGCAACTTTGTGAATTAGTGTAACGAAACTTGAGGTATGTATACCGGCAGTTTTTAACGTATACTTCGATGTACAGCAGCTATAATCAAGTAATGTGTCTAGGAAATGTGTATTTTAATGCGCCGTTTGATGACGTAATGTTGATGGGCAAACGCGAAATGGCGAACGTGCTAAAAGGCCCGCTAGCGGTAGCGTCGGCTTTTACTATGTTTATTCCCCCAGTATTTCAATGTGGAAACAATTACACCCATTTCCCTTACCGGGTAGGTTGAGTGTTAGTTACACCGTCTCGTCGGGTGTGTGAAAAAAAAAAGTTATTTTTTATTTTTTTGGTGCKGGCGGTTTTTGCTACTTTAGCAAACACGGAATTGCTAATGAAGCTGTCAAGCTATCTTGACAAGCGCCATGTGTTGAGACCTGCAATAGCAAAACAATTATAATCCGTTTAATGATTTTATAATATAATAAACAGGCGCAAATACTTTGTGTGTTTGTTGTATTTAGACTTTGTGTCGTTTTGTTGAAATGTCATATTGCAGTCTAAACGTACCTTATAGTCAGAGGTGATGACAGGCTAATGTAAAAACACTGACTGCTTTACAAGTGTCACAAACTGGGTGAGGTGTGATGTTTAGCCACTCTAAAGGTTATACTCATTGTTGTGTTTTTTCACAATAAAGCTTATTTTTAATGATTCATAAATGTAATCTTTAAGATAGCTTTTTCCATTTGACTCAGCCATTTGAAATGCGTGCACTTGTTTTCATGTTCCTTCAGAAWCAGATCAGGTGAATGATGGAGTCAGAGGTGGAGGTGAATAGAAGCAATGAGTACCCATCGCTTTACAAAGTCATGATGGAAAAACTTAATGAACAACGACAGCTAGACCAGTTCACAGACATTACTCTTATTGTAGATGGTAAGTACAGCAAATGTCATTTCCATAATTGCCTTTATTAATTTTTTAATGCAACTAAACACTTCGAACAATAAATTGAGCAAACTCTGTCTTGTCAACTTGTTAGTGTAGAGTGCACAAAGTCATTTGAGAGAATTGGTGAAAAAGGATGTGATTGACTTGATRAGTACTAAGTTATTGCTACTTTATACCATTTTCTATTAACTTTTTAACATTGAAACTAGAATATAGCCAGTYTTGTAAATGTGTATCWTATCAACACCTTCCTAAAATAATCACCTATGTAATTTTTCAGGTTTTTCAGTGTAGAAACAGAAAAAACTTAGCTCCGCTTCAGGTCATTATCTTGAGGGGTAGAATCAAATTATTTGATCCATTGAGAACATAGACGGTTTTAACGCAGGTTGTAAAGAACACGAGGAGATGATTTATGCATAAAAGTTGATTTTGCTGAAATGACTTAAAAGGACCTAAATAAAGGCAATTATTTTAGAAAGGTGTTGATGTAGAAAGTCTTTTGCAAAATACAAGTGGTAAACAAAGATCCTCTAGCTATTACTACCGAATGTAAAATTTCCTAGTTACTTTTATAATTTTTTTTTAATGCAGGACACCAGTTCAGAGCCCATAAAGCGGTGCTGGCAGCATGCAGCCAGTTTTTCCACAAATTCTTCCAGGATTTTACTCAGGAACCTCTCGTGGAGATAGAAGGTACGTTTTCTTTCAATCAAGCCTCTGAAAAAAAATAAAGATTCTGTCAATGGATGTTATTGTTGGGGTCATAGACTTGAATATAGATCACTAGACTAAGCCCCGCCCATTCCGTCCACTGGTAGCGTCTGTGACAGCATGGAGGAGCAGAAACTGAGACCAAACAGGGCAACGGCTCACAGCCTCCATAGAAACTAATAGATAAACAGCAGCTGAACTGGATCTGTTTCACAAATTAACGGTCATGTTTTTACATTAAATTAATAATTATGTTAATTTCATTCAACAATCAATTTATAAGTAATGATCTAAACCAGACCTAAGTCAGCCTGTAACTTAGACTTTAGCTAGTTGAAAAATGATGACTTCAGCTAGTAATAAAGTATATTTATCATTTCGTCTTACTGTCATAAAAA
>NW_013952416.1:2113868-2115033 GCF_001266775.1 Austrofundulus limnaeus | reverse complement strand
GCTACACTCTGTATAAATGCTCCACAAGCTAATATCTGCTAACAAGTTCAATAAATAACAGTGATTACATCGACTTTATAAGATTATACTGTTACATTATGTTCTGCTCAGATCACATTGAGCTAAATAAGATCAACTCTGCTGACTTGTGTTGTAAAATGAGACGTTTTCCTGTTTATCTAATGTTAATAAATCCATAACACAAACAGCTTTTCTGGCATTATTTAAATATTAGATTATGTAAACTATAAAATATTAATAATAATTGGGTTGATATTATTATTAACAGTTTTTATGATTTCTACATCGTCGGTCCTTTTTTTTCTGCTCTGTTGTCAACATGTACAGTAATGGGAAATCCAGACTCTTGACCGTTTTGTGTTAGTCGTTAGCTTAACCAGCCGATCACACGGTCACGTGGTTTCTGCACACTCCAGCTGTTCTCTCTAGAACCTCCTTGGTTGGGGTGGTAAATAACACACTCTAGTGGACAAACATGGTTTGGCGCTGSTGAATATAAAACGCTTTAGTTGTACTTTACAGTTCTATATTACTGTAACTTTGCTAAAATTGGCATCATTAATTTACCACCAAATATAATAAGTTAGGTGGTAAATTTGCTGTTTTAGCTTGACAGATATAAATGTAGTTACCACATGTTCAGCTTGGAATGAAAATTAGTTAAAGCTTTCCATAAGTTAAATGAAAACAGGTCATAAATTATACCCTAYAAGGAAGCATATTTGCATTTGTTATAAAATTTAACAGCCATTGGAACAATGCTGTATTACACATTTTTCAGGCGTGAGCAACACAGCCTTTCACCAGCTGATGGAGTTCACATACACAGCCACGCTATCTATGGCAGGGGAGAGTGAGGCGAATGATGTGTGGAAGGCGGCTGAGTATCTACAAATGCAGGAAGCCCTCAAAGCGCTCGACGATATGTAAGTTTTAAGTACATAATTTTTTCTGATGAACAGTTGTCACTGAAATTATAATTTATGAATGTTGCAGTTGTTAAAGGGATCCATAATTAGTTGTAACATTAGACTTTTTTTGATAAACATATATTTAACTGTAAAATAAA
Source organism: Austrofundulus limnaeus (assembly GCF_001266775.1). NCBI lineage: Eukaryota > Metazoa > Chordata > Actinopteri > Cyprinodontiformes > Rivulidae > Austrofundulus > Austrofundulus limnaeus. The sequence goes on along the minus strand of NW_013952416.1, from coordinate 2,113,943 downwards.
GACTGTAAAAATACTGTAGGCTGTTTAGTTTTTATCATTTTTAAACTAAAAGTTTAAATATACAGTATATTACAT
>NW_013952416.1:2106402-2113549 GCF_001266775.1 Austrofundulus limnaeus | reverse complement strand
ATGTAATATACTGTATATTTAAACTTTTAGTTTAAAAATGATAAAAACTAAACAGCCTACAGTATTTTTACAGTCTTTATTTTACAGTTAAAATAAATGTTTATCATTTAAAGTCTAATGTTACAACTAATCGTGGATCCCTTTTAAAATGTGAGATGCACCAGTCTAAGGACTCAGACATTACCTCATTAATTGATAAGTAATAGCTAATTTCTTGTAGAAAAAATGAAAATTCTTCTCCGCCGTTGAGGAGCAAAGGGCAAAAGAGGAAGATTGCTGAGACGTCTAACGTCATTACAGAAACCCTGCCAACGGTAGAGGGGGAGCCGGTTAGTGCAATCATCATTGTGACATTAATGTGAAATTCATCTCAAATCATTTCCTTTTCTGTGTTTAATTGTTTTTATTTTATGATGTGAATAAATTTCCTTTTCGTTATCCATATTTGATGTTCAACAGTGGATTATTTTACTGCCATATAGGTGGAGATTGATGTGATGGGTGAAAACTCCATTGAGGTGATGGAGTCCGGGCTGGAAGAGGTGGTAGATGAAGCAAAGACTGCTCAGACAGCATCCGATGATTCCGCTTTGGCTCTTCTGGCTGACATAACTAGCAAATACCAGCAAGAGGAACCAACAATGCAGGTGATTAAAAAACAGGAAGGAACAAGAGGGATACATTAAACTACGTGGATGTCATTTTTGACAGTGAAAGTATCAACTCCACTTTTGTTTGTTTTTGTGCTCCACAGGATGTTTTATATCAGGAGGAAACCATTTCAGCCTCCAAGGTCCTGGAGAATGTTGAGTTTGTCGAGGTCCAGATTTCTCAAGTGGACAACACATTTCGCTGCAACAAATGCGACCGCAATTTTAAATTATACTACCACCTCAAACAGCACCTAAAAACTCACCTGGGCTCAATGGAGAAGCCTCATGTGTGTAGCCACTGTGGTAAATCCTACACACGGGAGGGCGCCCTGAAGCAGCACATCAGCACGTTTCATTATGACACAGAAGAACTGTCTCGAAACAGCCAAAAGTCTCAGAAGAAAGTGCACGTCTGCCAATTCTGTAAAAAGCACTTTGACCACTTTGGGCACTTTAAGGAGCATTTACGGAAACACACCGGTGAGAATTACAACAATAATAAAGCTGACATTTCTGTTATTACTGTTTATATTCGAACTGTGATTTGTATCTAAACATAGTTTGGGCTTTTGTCTGTTTTAGGTGAAAAGCCTTATGAGTGTCCAGACTGTCATGAGCGATTTGCAAGGAACAGCACATTGAAATGCCATTTGGTGGCATGTCAGAATGGAGCCGGAGCCAAGAAAGGACGCAAAAAGCTCTATGAATGCCAGGTACAGTTTGTTCACACCAATACATTTTTGCTATCAGTTCAGTGTCAATAGTGAGACTATATGTTTTCTCATTAATGTTGAAGTGTTTGGTCATTTTTTTTTATTATTAGAAGCTAGTAGTCAACATGGACTTAAAGAATAAAGAACAAGAGGAATTTGAGCTCCTTTCAGTTTCTCATTTGTTGTTTTAATGTTGTCTTAGCCTTGTAAAAACCAGACCCTTGTCCTTCACTTTGCTTCATATGAGAGTCTGGACTCGCGGCCATTGAAAAGCGATTCTTGCTGGAGGCGTGGCCTCTGCTGAAGTGTGTGTGTGTCATTGTGAAGGAGGCTAAGCTAAGAAGCTAACCAGACGTTGCGTGCGCTGTAAACAAGCCTACTGAGAGGAGAAAAGTACCGAGGTGAACGAGACAGCTGTAAATGAGAGCTGCTGTTTTGTCAGACAAATTAAATTTAATTTGGAAGCCTTATCAACACGGACTGGCTTCATTCACTTCCTCCAGTGCCGTTTGCTAAAATAACTAGCAGACACTGTGCAGAACATCGACGTCATTCAAAACTCCGCCTTCTGTTCTCTGATTGGCCCAGGTAAAATAAACTACAAGCAGACACTGCGCAGAAAATTGAGGTTCTGTTCTCTGATTGGCCCAGGTAAAATAAACTACAAGCAGACACTGCAGAAAATCAACGTTCTCTTCTCTGATTGGCCTGGCTAAAAATCTGCCAGCGAAATCCTTGTCAATGGGAGAAATCCTAGACGGAGCAGAGAAGCGAAACTAGAATTGAGCGGAACTGCGTAGGAAGGCAAGGGCCAGGCTAATGTTGTCTGTGTGGTTTTTTATTTTATTTTTTGTTAATGATGCAAAATATTCTGCATAGATCAACTTGCATAAAGTTTTAAAGGAGACATGTCRTGCAAATTTCACTTTTTTAGCCATTGAATTCATTTTGTTSTGCAGAAGATTTGAATTTAGTCTCTCCTGGTGCTGCGTAGAGGAAATTCAGGCCAAAGCATTGCAATTCCACTATATATATCCACTATATATATAGACCCCAACTAAATGATTTAAATGTGAAAAGGAAGAATTTCAAAGCATGATATGTCTCCGTTCAATAAAATTTCWTTGTGTTTCAAACTGCATTTATAAATCTTGGATGTTTTGCAGTCACCAACTGATGTTGATTTGTCTACGTCTATCTACTYGTGCCATTTTTCCATCCAATCTTCTCCACTAGGTCTGCAGCAGCATCTTCAACAGCTGGGAGCAGTTCAAAGAGCATCTCATGTGCCACACTGGAGACAAACCCAACCACTGCACCATATGTGACGTGTGGTTCACCCACCCCAAAGAGCTGAAGATCCACCTCAAAGAAGGCCACTCCGTCAAGGACAAGTCCGCCGAGCAACTCGTCATCACGGACTCTGCTGCCTCTGCCGCCCTCACCATAGCCACACAGGGCATAGAAGAGGGAGCCGAAACTGTTCTGTTGGACGAYGGCCTGCAGGTGGAACACGTCACAGTGGAGCCTATGAGTGTGTTGGGAATGGGGGACGCCGCGACTGTCGTGGTGGGGGAAGAAGGWGTCGAAGGGATGTGTGAGGAAGATATGGAGAGGTTAAAACAGGCTGGGCTGCACATCCAGGTGGTGCACGTGACCACGACGGAAGCTGACGAGCAGCACATGGTGAACTCTCAGGTGGAAGTAGAGCTGGACAGTGGCATTGTAAACCTGGAGGACGTCGAACAAACAGTGGTTGTATGAGAATGTGAAGAAGCATTTGTTTAAAACATCTGATGGACACTCTTCCAGTAATGAGCAGGTGAATTATCCCACTGTAGACATTTTGTTTTTCTGATGAAGCCCTGCATGTGGAGATTATTATCTCAATATGTGCAGCTGTCACAATGAAWGTCTAGTCACTTAATTCTGAGGATTTCACATGTGTAACGTTTCTTTCTATTGCTGTATTATTTTAAAAACCGTATCCATCTTTGGTGTTTTTATCAGCAATGAGTTCATTTTTTGTGCTTTACAGTCRATTTTTATAGCTTATTTGGTTCTGTGAACTGAAATCAGTTGCCATTACTGTTGAGGAATAAAATGTTGCAGGAGCTCTWTCTAAATCTGCTCTGTGCTGCTGCTGTTTCACACTTTGCAAATTATTTTGCTTGGAAATTATTTTCATACTGTCTTTGAGGTACAAATAAGAAAAAAAAAGGTTTTCAGAACAAATTAGTTTGTGTGTCTGTAACAATAAATAAATCTATAGCAAAAATTTAGTAGTATACCTTGTCATTAGTAAGAAACTAATTAGTGAATGCATAAATGAAAACTTGTTTATTTTATTACAGAACAAAAGTGTAATTCATTCATCAAAATGTAATTACATCCAAAAGACTCCAGGCTTTCAGTGGTTCTTTTCATTTTATTTTATTGTATTTTTTGGAATTTGGCTAACAATCTAAACGTGTAATATCTAATCTAAAATTGCTCTGTTTACTGAAAGTGTTTTAAACCCATGTCAGGAGGAATGAAACTGCATCTTTATGTATGCATTAAAACAACAGCCCTTGGTGTCAGCTAGTTTTAAAGTATTAATCAGTTCCCAATGCGCCTGCTCCCCTGACCCCACTGTGAACCTCTGGAGACTGGGGAGCACAGGTTGTATTACCTTCCTATGTCCCGTCGCTTGCACACGACGTTGGACGGCTCTAAGGYACGCAACTATACCAGGCCTAATTCCTTCTTTTCATTGGCTGCTTGTCGCACAGCGACACCCTCGCGCTGCTTTTGATTGGTTGATTTGCCTGCTCGTCAAGACAGGATTTTCTTGACAACGATCTGAGCCGGGAGAGAGAGCAACTGCAGCGGCGAGTCACCGGGTATCAGAGGGGATGGATTTGGCAGCAATGTCGGCAAATGCAGTCGCAACAACCCTATGAAGAAACCGTTCACACCCAAGTAAGACTAAATGTAACGCGTTAGGTTAAAATATCGGCTGTTTTTTGTGGGTTAATGTTGTGATATAAACAATGGCCTGCTGCTGTGGAGGGATGTTACCGACTGTTTCATAAATTAAGCACTTACTTAGCAAAGGCACGTCATGATTTACTTTTGCTTAAAATTGTTTTAACAAACTTTGCTAATGCTTAATTCTTAATGAACATGAAAGTAATGTATAACGTATAAATGTACAAGTTGGAGACTAGCTAATTATTAGCTGTCTCAACACCACGCATAGTGATGCACATAAACTAAACTAACTGAAAACGAAGCTGCTATGTGTTAAATTTATTATATTGCTGTAGTGTTGTGCATTACTACTGCACACACACACACACACACACACACACACACACCTGAACCAGGTACAGTATAACCATAGACATACCTTATTTTCTTGTTTTGAGCTTGTTTTTGGCTTAGCACCTGTTGCATTTAATGGATTTTATTATGTTATATATTTGTGTGTATATACAAGAATTATATTTAAAACCTTGCTATTGACAGCATACTTGAATGTGGTCTTTCTTTGTAAAACAACAGAAAAAAGCAAATTTGAATCTATATAGAAAGTAAACAAACAAACAAACAAACATTAAATAAATAAATAAATAAAACTTATCACCAACTGCTTATATTATGCACACACAAAGTTTGAGGTGATGTAAATACTGTAGGTCAAATTTTAGGTCAGTTTTTCACATCAGATGTTTCACGATCCACAGTTTATTGAACTAAATCATTAGATGCACCACAAAGAATAAATACATAAAACACACAAAAATAAATGGAACTTTTCTAGTAAAAGAAAAAAAAAAGAAACAAGCAGAAGAGGTAAACAATTAAAACATAGTGTTTTTATGTGGATTTTACCAAAAACAGTCATACACAACCTAATTATTCCGCTGGATTAAAAGGCTGTTAAATATTTTATCACAGATTTTAAAGCAGAAATAATCCCTTTGGGTTTCTTTTTATGTCCACCTGCAGGAAAATCTGTCTCCTAATTTTATTCTTTTGATGATCAATCAATCACATTGCATGAAACACTGCGCTTCGTGTGATTTATCWTTGATGCAAGCCTCTTTGATATGTTGATCGGCGGGGATAAAAACCTCGCACAGCCCTTTAAAGCAGGGAAGAAATAAAATTAGACTGAAACCATCAAACACACACCTTGTAACGTCTGCTGCACTGTTTTGCTGTTGTGCTTTCCTACGCACAATGCTTTAGTTTAACTTCTCAAGGATATACTGTATACGTAGTAGCTCTTTGTGCTGCATTACTTGTACTGTTTGCGTTCTGTATTGACAGATATTTGAAAAACGAATATTACTGTTTGTACTGTTTTACAAACAGTCATGCTAAAGAATCTAATAGTTGTGAAGATACATTTCAAAAGAGTGTTTCTGCTTAACCGTTGAGCTTTAGAAACTTTTTAATTGCTCAACTTTGCTCATTTTTGGTAACGGTACAAAAACAAACTCCTGTAAAACCTCTTGCCTGCTCACAATTTGAATAAACCATGTGAGCTTTTAGACATTTGTGCTGTGTTTCTGTGGACCAAGTCCATTTGCATGTCAGGGTGCGAAGGGATTCAGAGGTCGGTATCTTTTTTTCCCCTCTTTAAAACATGAAATATTTGCTCCGTAGATTCCAGAGAGGCCCGTCTCTCTTCTCCTAGGCTCCACAGGCTGTATTGTGGTGGCCCATTCACTGTTGAGCTTTTTTTTTTATTTATTCTTTTCAGCTGTGCATCTCAATTAATTCACTGAGGAGATTTGTTCAGAGAGAGCTTACTGTGTATTTACATGGGCGTATATGTGTATATCTGAGAAAAAGGTTTGCGAATATGTTTGCAATGAGAATAAGCAAAAAAGGGGATAGAAACAGAGGCAGATTGACGGAATGGACAAAATCAAAATGAGGGCAAAGTAAGAGTTGTGACTGAGAACAAACATGCCTAGAAAGATGCATTTTGCAGCTGTTGATCCTTTTCTCCCTTGTTTTCTTAAAAACACTACATGCATTCTTGTGAACGCAACAAGTGGAAAGTAAAAATAATTGACCCGCAGCTGCCGTGGATGGGCTCTCGAGTTTTCACTTGTTGGAAGGCGTGAAGAGGCTGCTGATGCCAGCAGTGCAATCAGCAACGGAGCACCAAGCACGCTCTGCATCTAGTCTTTAGGGACCCTTACACAAGTGATTGAGTGTGCAGCGAGGAAGGAGGGGATGAACAGTACTTGGCAAAGCTGATTGTGTCTGCTGATGAAGGACGTGGCTGTCCGCAAAGTCCTTGTTTCAGACAAACATTGTATTCATGTGGGGCTGTTATAGTTGTAGTCTGTAATTTAAAAAGTCAAGAAACAACAGTGAACAAACTAGAGCTTCATTTAAAAACAATCATCATTGGTAGTCATAAATRAAACCTTTGTTCCTAAAAGACAACTAAATTAGTTTCGTTGAAAATTTTTCTAAATTAGGTTGGCATGCAAACAAAACAGAAACAAACAAAAGAGACAATTTTTGTGTTTATGCTTTTATCAGTATGTTTGTACAGTTTTCTCCTGCACACAATAGGGGTGTAACAAAATATCGGTACACTTAAATATCGCGATATTTCATTTCCCGATACTGTATCGATATTCTAAAGCCCTGTATCGATTTTTTATTAAGGTTTAAAATGTCAACTTTCCTGCCAGCCATTCATTTTTATGTTGTAGTTCAGCCTCTGACCACTAGTTGGCACCAGTGAGCCAGCCACGCAGGGTACGG
>NW_013952416.1:2103743-2105299 GCF_001266775.1 Austrofundulus limnaeus | reverse complement strand
TTAACCTAACAGTCATGTTTTTGGTCTGTGGGAGGAAGCCGGAGTACCCGGAGAGAACCCACACATGCACGGGTTATTTTTTATTATTATTTTATTTTATTTTATTTTAGTTTCATTTTTTGTGGATCTCGGAGAGCAGGACTTCAATCTCTGAATTCGTAAAGTTCTTCTTTTTTACTTTACAATGCCATTCATGAATAAACACTTTCTGGTATGTGGGGCAGGAAACGTATATCCTTTCGTGTTTTTGAGGTGGTAATTATGTTAATTACCTCTCCGCGTGCACGAGCAGCTGGATACGAACAGGTGTAATTAATCATGTTTACGGAGCTCATTTATAACCTTTTCCTGAAGCTAGAAGAGTTTGTTGAATCTGACGTGGCATGTTTGTACGAACCCTTCATACGAACAAAAGTAAGAGAAATTTAGGATAAGAATACGAACATGTTCTTGCGTGAGGCCCAATGTGTTCAGAGTCTCCCTGCTTACTGTGGTTCTGTAAATAACTAAATATGTGTGTTCTTCTCTTTGACGCCTTGCTTCATCCTCAGCCTGCTCTTCAACCGGGTGAATTTGTTATCTTGTGGAAACGAAGGACACATTGTTTCAGTAAAAACACCGATAAAGATGCTACTCTGTTTGCTCTCTCTGGAACGATTCTCATTTTAAAACAATTCTCAATCAGTTCTGTTGGAGCTGTTTTGTGCAGGCGAATATAGGTTTTCCTCCCCGGTAAAGAAATATCACATACATGTTAAATTATTCAGAAATAATATGACTGTTAAACGTTTCAAGAATAAATTTAGATTGCAAAATCCTATTTTCCTGAATGGGATTGTGTCAAGAGCTCTGTTAGTTTCTTCTGATTAATGAAATACAGCATTTGTGTCATGCCTGCTTATCTTTTTTGTCTTTTAATTTATACACATAAAAGGCATCACACATCGCTTTGTGCTGGAAAATGGAGATTTCTCCTTTCCTRTCTGGTCCTTTTAGGCCACATGAGATCAATGCGTAGATATTCATGGTGTGTTGGCAAGAAGGTGTTTGAAGGCTTGAAGACTGAAGAGAATTGCTTTAATTTCCAAGCATGGCTTCGAGATAGAGGAGTTTTTCTTGATATACATAAGTGTAATCATTCTAGTGCTGTACCAAACGATTATTTTCTCATCGATTAATCTAACAATTATTTTTTCGATTAATCGATTATTCTAACAACAAATCTGTAAGTTATTCTGATGTGAGTGCACTGGAAATTTAAAATGTTTTCATCAAATTAACAAGAACAGTTCTTTAATATTGTAATGTTTTCTGTAATTGTAATATTATTGTAATTGTAATTGTAATATTTTCATCGAAAATATACCGAAATGGAATTGCATGAACATTCACGTGGTGGTTATGTAATACAGTGAATCGATAATAAAAAATCTGCGTCGACAAATTTACATAATCAACGTCATCGATTATTTCAATTAATCGGTGCAGCCCTACTTGTGACGTCCACGGCCTACCCCAGTTACCACTACTGTGCATGTGTGTCAAGGACAGAAAGG
>NW_013952416.1:2092636-2102670 GCF_001266775.1 Austrofundulus limnaeus | reverse complement strand
CCTCTAGTAATATATTTACTGAGAAAAATGGTGACGTGTTCAATACTTATTTTACCCACTGTACATACTCAAATTTATAAACTTCCATAAGCTGTGTAAGTGATGTGTGTGTCTCAAAACAAAATTTTCGATTGTTTAGTGCAATGTTTTCGGGGACAATTTATCATCCAGCAAAATTTGTTATCGTGACAGGCCTAGTGATTTGTTTTCATTACTGTTTCCACTCTACTCTTTAGCATACTTGATGACAAACTTTAAAGGTTCGTAAACACCCAGTTATTGTTGGATAACTCATGTTTCTCTAATTTAACAAGAGAAATCCATCAAATTGCAACTAATTAAAGTCTTTTTTCAAATCGGGGAATTTGATATCTTGAAATGTGCAGCTCAATAAATGTAAATTTAATTTTATTTGGAACATAGAAATTATTGCATAATCATGAGTCATTGTCACTGCTGATTTTTTTTATTCTCATGGGGTGTTGTTAGAGATTTCCTCTCAGAGCAGCATTCAGTTATCACCTGCTTGCACTCTTATACAACCACAAGCATTACACAAACACACTAAAACAAAGGAGGGACTGGCAGTAATCCCTCATACTCTGCTGATGAAATGATAATGGTTATTCATGTAATGTGTCCAGACAAACTCTTCCTGAGTAACATGGAAAAATTACTAAATTCATTCAAATTGTGTTATAAGTAGTGAACAAAAAAACAAACAAAAAAATCTATTAAAACTATTAAAACAGATATCATAAATAGCAAGATAAAAATAGAAAGTGTATTTTTTTTAAATTTTGCATTGCTTTTGTGATTCTTTGCAGGTTGCCCTGGCAGTTACCCCATGGCTGCCCCTCCTCACCATCATCTGTTCAGCCTCTTTCTTTTAACCTCCCGCATCCTTCTCCTCTTCCCTCCTCCTCACCCTGTGGCCTATTAATACCCTGCAGAGTCAAAACAGTCAGTTAAAGCTCCCACCACCAACGGTGAGCATGAATCAGATACTACACGCTTCATTGGATATTTACACTCGTCATCTTTTCAGTCAGCAGCTAAGGGGAGGAAGAAATTCAAAAAAATGCGACAACAAAAAACGGAACAAGTGGAAATTTGAAAAATGCAACAACACGGAGACTTCAAGCCTCAGATGCTAAACGGCTCCAACAGCTCAGTCAGCTTCAGTTGGAGCGTACTGGGGATACTTTGGATAAAGCCTCTACTTGACCCTTAGCTGTGACTAGATAAAGATTTTAACTTAAAATACAAGCTAAGTTATTTATAATAACACTAAGTTGTCTAAACAGCAGTAGTATTTGGACCAGGCTGAATAGAAAAATACTTTAACTTGTAAATAGCGCAAATCTGAAGGTAAGTCCAGTTTCAGTCAGTTTGTGATCAGATTTTACACTGGGCCATTCATTTAACGCTGTCATTTACTTTAATTTGGTATTTTTTGGTGTTTATAATTTTTATAGCATTTGAAGATTTTTTTGTTGCCTGTTTGTGAAAGCAAATGTTAAAGTTGTGTGCATGTTGTGAATTACGGAACATTTGTTTTAATTTTTTTGACAGACTGACAGCAAGGATTACTCTGTATTATTAACTTGAGCTTTGATTCAATTGTTAGAACCATTTTGTTAAGATTTGTTTAGTGTAAAATGGTTAAATGACTGCCGTTTCTTTACATCCAGTTCTGCATCTGTCCTCGCTATGACCTAAGACCAACTCCACCCAGAGCGTCTCTTGAAGGATGACTGCTGTCTTCCCTTCTGAGAGCAACCCTGATGGGACTGAAGCCCGGGCTGGGACAGCAGCAGCCACCGGCAACTGCTCAGTTTCAGAGGCAGACGCCAGGGAGTCTGTCGGAAGTACTGCTACTGGCACGGTCGCAGCTGCTGGTGGCCAAAGGTTTAGTCGCTGGAGCCACCAAGACAGCTCGGACATCAACACAGATGACGAGGGAGCCACCGTCCGCCGCCTCACTCCACTGGAAAGGCTCAATCTGGATATGTGCCAGGATGAAAGGTAGGCTTAAAAACCTGTTTTAAAAAAGGGTGTGCAATTTCTTTTGCTAGAAATTTTTAGTAAGAAATGATTTTGTCCTCTTTCTCAGGCGATTTTACTGTTAAATCGTGTCAAATGTTATTGTCACAACTACTGTTTTGTAATCTGGTCACAGGGTGGTCCGTGAGCTGACAGTGGGTCGAAGAATTGCCTTCTACAAGATCCGTGGGGAAATCGGCTGTGGAAATTTCTCCCATGTCAAGCTAGGGATTCATGCTCTCACCAAAGGTAAAACCAGCCCCACTATCAATGTGACTACACATTATATCTTTTGAAAACATCAGCAAAATGACATAATGTAACAGCTTAGCCTAATTTAAAACTGCTGGGATCCAAGGCGTTTTGAAATGAGAATTATTCCTAAAAGGAATCAAAGGTTCCTGTGTTAGATTAGGTAATAGTTTCATGATATGGTATTTCCATCAGTGGCCTTTGATGCAAAAATGTATATTGTTTTGCAGAAATTCAATAACAATGTGATGTACACCTGGTCAGGGGGCTGATTCAGCCATGAAGAAGGACACTCTCTGATGTCCTTGACCAAAAGGATTGATTAGCTATCTCAAGTTTTCCTAGACACAGATAAAATTGCTGCATGCCTCATCAAAGACTACAGATGACAGAAGAAAGGAGTGTGCAACTCTTAGTTTGTGTGCACTTTGTGTTCAGGTGTTGCATTTTAGCTACTTTTGGCTTCTTCATTGAATGAGCACGCTTTATGTGCAAGTAAACAGTATAACCTAGACTAAAAACGATATGAGCTGCAACACATTTTGAAGGCTCCTATTGATAGCTAGACTGCAGCTGAAACAGAGCCCAATACCAGCCTTAATAATGCATACTCAAGCACAATTAGATATCTCAACACCATTTTGCTACTTAAGAACTTTTCTGTAATCAGTCACCTGAGAACCGTTTTGTGTATGTCCATAAATGATTTAAAGGCATACAGTTAAGATCTCATTCAGTCGAATTTAATATTTATTCAGTATTTAGACCTTTTTAAAATTAAATCAGCATTATCTTAATCGAGGCATCGCCACGTTTTCACTTACCTGCGTAGAGTTGGAGACATGTTCTGTGCAAAGTCAAAAGCAAATTTATATATAAGATTGTGCTAAAAGTTGAATTTCACCCCATGCAAGAATATAATCAAGAAAAGTGGTTTCTGAGGGCAGCTAATTCTCCACAAAATTAGTTAGAGCTGATTGTCAGTTTACTGCTGTTTGTAAGTGGATATCCGATTCCCATTTTTTAATTATTTATAATAAATTAAAACTAATGTAATAAATGTCTTATTTTATGTGCAATTTGCATTGGAATTTGGGAAATCAGTTTATAATGTAAAGTAGTGAATTAAAATGAAGCGACTCTTCAAAGGTTTGCTGTTCTGTCATATAACTGCTCATAAATTTCTCCTTTGGTATCACCAGACAAAGTGGCCATTAAGATCTTAGACAAAACCAAGTTGGATCAGAAGACTCAGAGGCTGCTTTCCAGAGAGATCTCAAGCATGGAGAAACTACATCACCCCAACATCATACGCCTCTTTGAGGTTTGTCTAATTTTGACTCTGTGATCACAAATACGAGGCAAAGTCCAGTCTTCTTTACTTTGACATGTCATTGTCCTGTTTAGGTGGTGGAAACGTTGTCACGTTTACATTTAGTGATGGAGTATGCAAGTGGAGGGGAGCTCTATACAAAGATTACTACAGAAGGAAAACTTCCTGAGACTGAAAGCAAGCTCGTCTTTGCTCAGATCCTCTCTGCTGTCAAACACATGGTCAGTGCGTATCAGTTTATAATGAAAAAGTAGATTTGAGTAGAATTGCTCATCTCAAAATGCAATCATTTATATGAAGCTTGAATGTGACATTTTGTATTGTAACAGAGTATAAAATGAGACATCAATTTCTGCAAAACTGGTAAAGGATATATCTTCTCTTTTGATCTCTCGCAGCATGAGAACAACATCATCCACCGTGACTTGAAGGCAGAAAATGTCTTCTACACCAGCAGCACCTGTGTCAAAGTGGGGGACTTTGGATTTAGCACGCTGAGCCGCCGCGATGAGACACTCAACACCTTTTGTGGCTCTCCGCCTTATGCTGCACCAGAGCTCTTTCGGGATGAGCATTACGTTGGCGTTTTCGTAGATATCTGGGCCCTTGGGGTGATGCTGTTTTTCATGGTGACGTGCACCATGCCATTCAGGGCCGACACCGTGGCCAAACTGAAGCGGTGCATCATGGACGGGGCCTACGTGCTGCCCAGCTGGGTGCCAGAGGCGTGCCAGAGGCTCATCAGAGGAATCCTTCAGGTCGTACCATCTGATCGCTACACGGTGGAGCAGATGATGGGCTGTGAGTGGCTGCTCCCCGTGGAATTCCCATGTGCCATGAAGCCCTTTAAACTAGACCCTTCATATCTAGCTGAGAGTGATCCATCTGAACTGCTGGAGGAGGAGCTGGAGGTAAAGGCAGCTCTAGAAACACTAGGAATCACTCCAGAGCACATCCTCAACAACCAGGGGAAAGACTGCAGGAGCTCCATCACTGGAGTCTATCGAATCCTGTTGCACCGGGCTCAAAAGAGACGAGCTGTTGAGAACGCACCCGCCCTCACACAGAAAGCTGCACCGAAGACGACAAACAAAAAGGAACGACTAAAAGCGTACAGAACTCTACAGCACACCTCCAAACTCTGTGTGATTCTGTAACAGAAAAAGCTGGCTCCGCTCTGGAAGTGAAACGGTTTTATCATCTGGGATGAAACTGCATGGATTCCATTTAAAGGCTTTTCAATCCAGTAGTATAAATAAAGTAATGGCACTTCAAACTCATTCAGCTCTTGAAACTGGAGATTTCTTACTTTAGTGTCTCTCTTCTTGTAAGGAAATGTAGTCTCTGTGAGAATGCTGCTGTAATTTGATCATTATTGACTGTTTTATTAACAGGATTTTGGAAAATATTGAATTGTAATGATTTATTTAAATCAGTGTAATGATTAGATGGCATACAGAATTAGTTTACAACATATATAGCAGATATTTCCGCCTCTGGGCAGAAATAACAGACTCTAAAATCATAATATAGTAGAAATAAGCTACGAAACTAGAAGCATGATAAGTTGAAAAACTAGCGAAATATAGACACTAAACATTAAATGTTTTGTCTTTAATCTTTACTTGCACTTTCCTCAAATGCCTTAGATTTTTTATTGAAATATGAAATCTAATAAACTGATTTCATTGATGTTTATGATCATACAAATGGAGATTTTGCATCTTATAAGATGTATCTCTGTGAGATGGTATGACTGGTGACATTTTTGTTTTTCATTTTGGCTTGAAAAAGCTAGTAAATGAAATTAAGCTTTGGACTGCTGAGATATCTGCTACTAAAACTATTGGTTCAAGTGGCAAAAGTATATTTTTCAGGTACTGCTGAAACAAATTAACAATGTATTTAAGTTGTTTACGTCATGTCTGTACTAATGCACAGCCTGAAATAAATTTTAATGTACAATTTAAACAGTGTTGGCTCATTACATAAGGTTTATATTAGTTTTATTTGTGTATAATTTAGAGTGGCGTTAGGATTTAAAAATTTGTTCGTACTTTACAATTACATAACTACTGACCACTTCTTATCAGTAAATACATCCAAAATAAGCTTTATTCACTGGCATTAATATCTATATTTGTTTTATACTACTGTTTCCTTTTTACAGCAAAATATGGCTAAATAATGCAAACAGATTAAAACTATTTTAACAACAAATATGTTCAAGATAACCAAAATAGTAATTGCATATTTTTATTTATTATATTTTCTGATGATTATTACTTTAACAAAGTTGTTTTAAATGCTTCATCTCGGACCGTTCTTATATGATTCCATAAATGAGGTTAATGATGAAATGTGGTCTTTTACTACATTTCCCAGAACCCCTTGAGAAGGTCACGTACTGAACTCGTTTCCGCCTTTACGTGATGACGCGTTTTTTGCCTCGTTGGAAGGTGGTTTCACAAGGAAGTGTTCGAACTGCAGACGTCCTCAAGGAAATAGCTGAGTTGAGAATTCGAGAGACACCTGGACGCACTCATTTGAGTTGGATATTCTCTTCTGTCACCAAACGGTGAGAATACTTATAAGTTAAGCGAACTATTTCTGAATATTTGTCGGCGGTTGTTTAATAATACGAGGGACCACGCCCTCAAAATGATGTGTGGTTAGTTGATTTTTTTAATCAGGAGCACAGCCGTCGATGCCGACGTTTTCTGCTTTTCCTGTTTCAGTTTACATTATTTGACCATGAATCATACGGCTTGCGGCTTCTTTAGCAGGCGATTTTCTTTAGCTATTTAACGTTACACTCAAAGACACCATTGTTCTGTTAAAAAAAAAAAAAAACAATTTTCATTATACAAAAGACACCCAGCAGTATTTTGCATTTCATCTGTATTTAACATTGTTTTCAGTTAATCGCATTTAATTTCCATTTTGACCCTAATGATTACATTATTTGTTTTGATACTGGATATTGTGAAGATCACATGACAAAGAAGGCTGATGGGGGCGGGGCTCATTAAGAATGAGGTCATGATGAAATCTACCAGTGATGCAATACCGGACGTTTCAGGGGAAGCATAATCAATTTTTCAATATTTACATTTGAAATAAATAAACAAACAAAAACAACACACAAGAAATAAAACCATAAATCACGATTCTCCTCAAGCTGCCACGTGTCTCTCAAAAACTCACCACCAAGCACAAGGAAGCCCCTTTGTCTCCTCAGCGTAATAGTAGCTGAGTAAGCAGTGATACCATATAAATGGAATCCATTGAGACTGTCAACCAATAACACAGTCTTCATTGTTTGCTTTAAAATGCAAACACAGCAATGACATCCCCACAGCACATTAAATTGCATCCTAAAAATGACTGAATAAATTGAACAATTCCTATTTTTATGATTTTGTTAATAAAGTCAATGGGATCACCATAATGAGTATACAATAACATTTCCGAACTGCAAATTGTGAAACAAAAAGAAGATGTCCCAAAAATCAAATCAACAAAAATGTCATCGTTTTTGGTCTGTGCAAGCACGTTGTCATATGATCCAAGATACCATTGTAATAAAACTTTTTTTTATTTATTTTTCTTTGTTTTGTTTTAGATGTCTGTTTCTGAAGACCTCTCAGACATGGACGGAGCAGACCTGTTAGGGCTGCTGTTCCACAATGGAGAGGATGGATTCACGGAGCCCTTTTATCCTGATGAGAATGGCCTCATTGATGCTTGGCTGTCTGAGCAAGATGTAAGAATCCCCAAAATAGGAAAACTCTAAATGATTCTGCTTGTGGCGTTTTCTTTAGACTTCAACTCTCTTTTTTTGTCTTTCAGATGCTGACAGGTTTGGACACTGAAGATTTTCTGTCCAGCTTGTTGGACGTAGAGGATAAAACGGAGGCCTTCTGTCCTTCTCACTCTCCAGTGGGGAGTGACAGTGGCATATCTGACGACAGCAGCACAGGGGCTGGAAACAACAATGTCCTGGGATGCCCGAGTCCTCATGGCAGTGAAAGTGATGTTGTACCCAGCCCGTCCTACTCACACCCTAGCCCGGTGCATTCAGATCCTGCTTTGACCTCTGCAGAGTTGCAGGCCGAGAGCTTTGAGGCCTTAACAGTCCATGCGGATCACAGCTACTCCCTGCTGCAGACTGGAGCCAGGGACATGGAYGTGCTGGAGAGCGTGCGGGCCGAGAAGCCAGATATGGATGTCTTCATCGACTTGGGTATGTGTTGTTAATTCTGTGGAGTTTATCAAATATGACAACGTTTTGTGTTTGGCAACTTAGGTCAGGGGTGTCAAACTCATTTTCGGGGCCACATGATCCCTCAAAGGGCCAGTTGTAATTAACTTTGACGTTTCGTGTTTAACTTGGATTAAACAGGAAATATCACGTTACTCGTCTCATTGCTACGGCTGAGCACTGCTAACAAGCAATAACTGAGCTCCATGTGGTATTTTGTGCATAGAAACCATGTTTTAACATGTCTTCCTATAAAACAGTGAAAAGTACTACGTGTACGACCGACTAAATGTCAAATAAATAATGCAAAAATACTATTAAAAGTAAAACAGTTTTACTCACTGTTAAGTTGTAAGTAGCTGCTGCCTTGAATTCTGAATTATCCCATTGTATGTCAGGAAATTCCCATTAGGGGCATTCCAGGTAAATTTATGACGTGTAAGTGGGAAAWTCCTACTTCCCAGTCCAACTGGGKCGCAACATAAGTAGCTAGCGAAAATGCGGCTAAATGTAGATTTTACACATCAAATTTCGCTGGCTACCAGCTACTGACTTCATTTGAACTCTATGCACCTCCACCTAGTGGTACACTGAAAAAATAATCAACATGCATTATGGGAGMTGTAGTTTAATACATATTTTAAGCTATCTTGTGCTACATAAAATGCCGTACCGGGCCATATTTRGCCCGCCGGSCTTGAGTTTGACACATTTGAYCTAGAAGATCTGAAAATAAGATTACRTTCRTTKAAAATGATCTGTTTCATGTGACAGATGACCTGGTGAGTGATGTGATGGAGGAGGACATTAGCAACGAGCTGCCCTGCACTTTGTCCATAGAAAACTCTGTAGAGGATTCAACAGATCTGGACACAGAAGATCAAGTCAGTTTCTAATGCTAACATAACAAAAATACACATAAGAAAATATGATTATATTTTATAATAGTCCATAAGATTTTGACTGGTGCATCATGCAAAACCATTCAATGTTTTGTCTTGTTTTTTTTATCTAGTTCCACTTTAAAGAAATCGTTCTCACTGAGGAAGAGAAGCGTCTTTTGGCAAAAGAAGGTGCTACCATTCCCACACACATGCCTCTGACAAAGGTAATTTGGGATTTTGTTTTTCTGTATTAACTTTAACTTGCCATTTGTGAACATGTGCGTCTTTGTGTATTTCGTCTCTATAATACTTCATTTCATGTTTTAAAATTTATCACCCCTGCCTTTTTTATTTATTTATTTATTTTTTGGTTTGATTTTTCTGCTGTAGTTTTTCAGGGTTGTCATGCACATCTTCACCTGTCATGTCAACACTGTGGTGAAAGCCTAGTTTACTTTGTGTAACAGGCCGAGGAAAGGACTTTGAAGCGGGTCAGGAGGAAGATCCGTAACAAGCAATCTGCTCAGGAGAGCCGCAAGAAGAAGAAAGTGTATGTCGATGGACTGGAAAACAGGTGAGGATTGAGTTATCATGTCTGTATGGCAGGGCTATTCAACTAAGTTGCTCAGGGGGCTGCTGAAATAGTCTCTGTTGGGCCGGGCAGAAGTCACCAGGCCCACAGACCCCCACTTGTAAAGCCCAGCTGTGTGGTTTCAGTAAAGATTTAAGTTATTCAGATGTTTTGTTTTGGTTTATGCGTTTGCATTTGAAAAGCTAATTACGTGATTTTATAAAACAGGGTTGCCATTTGCACTGCGCACAACCTTGAACTTCAGAAAAAAGTCCAGATGCTTCAGAAACAAAACATGTAAGAAATCTTGTATAACTTTTCTTTACTTGTATTGTTTAATGCACATATTTAATTTAAAAGGAAGCTTCAGGGATCTAAGTGTGTCCTTGTTCTTAAAGATCATTGATCGAACAGCTGAGGAAACTTCAGGCTATAGTGAAGATGTCAACTATGAAGGCCAGCACAACCAGCACTTGCATTATGGTAAATTTGTTGGTTTTCTTAGCTTATTTGTTTCCATTTTTTGGTCTCTAGACAGAATATTCACTTTTTTTTTTGGCTGCTCTCGTTCTCACATTCTTATGTTTTGCCTACTAGGTGTTCCTGCTCTCTTTCTGCCTCATCATCTTCCCGTCAGTTAATCCGTTTGGTGGAAACGCCAAGCAGAATGAACTCTACACACCT
>NW_013952416.1:2074084-2090371 GCF_001266775.1 Austrofundulus limnaeus | reverse complement strand
GAGCAATGCTGTTAAACCATTTTTTTCTCACTTCTGCAGTCATTTCCCGGGGCCTGCGCTCAGTGYCCACTGAAAGCCCGGAGACTCCGCTTCACCTCAAGCCTGAGGACGAGCTGATCTTGGTGTCCCAGGCAGTGGAAAACCCCAAAGCCATTTTTGCAGGAGGTCAGAATAATCACACCCCTGACTACCAGAGGGTGGAACAGCCCGACTCTGAGACAGGCGTCAACAGCAACTCTTCGGCAGATTTCCCCAGTCCCTCTCAGGCAGCTGAGATGAAGCCAGGGGCCCCTGGCAGTGTAGGGCCCGTACAGGAAGGATCTATAGATGCTGTGGTGGCATATGAGGTCCCAGGATCTAAGGAAAACTGGATAGACCGAAGCCCTCCATCAGTTATTTTACAGCAGCATCGTTCTGATGAGATGTAATCCAGGTGTTCTGCAAAACATGACCAGCAGAGGGAGCCATATTTCTAATTGTACAAAAGGGAAATTTAAACTTAGAAAAAAGGGTGAAGGTTGAAAAACATTATCAATCAAGTTTTCCATTAATTTCCCCCTCTAATAACCTTTTTGTATACTGCAGTTACTTTACTTGCACTTTCATATTTTATTGCTCCAGAAAGGGGAAAAAAAAACTGGAATGAGATTGATGTATTTCTGTAATGAAAGGTCTGCAGGTCTGCAGGCCACATGCTACTGAAGGTTCTAAACTTGGTTTACGAAGTGGTGCAGACAACCAAAATTATTAAGTAAACTTGATTTTTGCCAACTTGGGAACATTCACTTGGTTGGAAATGTTCCAGATAAGTACAACATGAGATTTTGAGCAGAGATTTATTTGAGTTTCGCCTCTAAAAAGAATGTTGACACACTCCCAAAAATCTCAATTTGCATAGTTGTGCTAAAATATATATATATAAAACAAACAAACTGGTCAGTACTTTTTTAATAGCAACATAGCCTCCATCATCTGTTGTATTGTAGAAAATAGGCTGCTTGATTCTCATGAAGCTTGAACAAAGTGGGGGTTTGCCCACTGTATTTAATGCTTTAGCCATTGCAGGACATTTGGCCATTTAGAAGACTTGTAAAGTTTATTAGTATTTCCCTTGTAACAAGGGTATCCATGCTTCTTCTAATTTGTGGAATGCTTTGTTTTTATTTTGAATCAATCAAGATGAATTAAAGAAATCCACACAGACCCCTTGACTTTAAGGCTGTTACTTAAGCCCAGTCTGCAGTATCCTCCCTTTTTTTATTAAGTGTCTGGAATACCTTATCACCCATGTGTTAGGAATAAGGGAGTTAATGTGTTAATAGACTGTTGGAAGTAAAATATGCTAAAATAAAATGTAATGACCTGTTCTGTCAGTGAAGCATTCTGTTATTTTTGTGTATTTTATTTTTGTTACTGTCAGAAATTAATGGAATCTTAATGGTATTGAAACAGTTTTGTAATAATTACAAGTCTGGGATTTTAAATGTCAATCAAGTCCAAACAAATGCACTGACATTTGACAAAGTCCAAGAATTGTGTTGTAAATATATTGATTACTTTTTTTTGTACATAGAAACTATGTAAAAGACATGTCTGGACATCTATAATAAATTTTTTTATGAATAAGAATGAATTGTGATATGTTTTTTTTTGATCATGAAAAAGATGCATTTATTGTTTTGTTTGCCATCATTTTTTTCTGTTTTTTTTKATTCAGGAGGCAAATCTTCCAGCTTTCACTTCCTGTTTACTTGTGCAAAATCATTTTCAAAAACACGAGAACCAACTTTCCCCTCTCTGAGTATTCATGTTTTTTCTCTTTCTAAAACTCATCAAGATAGTTTCTGTTTCAAGTTTCAGATGAAATCCACTGGGCTTTTCACGGTTAGAGTGGGATTTCCCCAAGGCCAAACCTCTGTTCTGCTGCCAGAATCTTGTTTTGTTTATTAAACAAGACAGTATATTAAATATGCATTTGCACATGCAGATTATTGGACACCCTATCAGGGGTTAAAAGTGTAGGTGTATGTTATTTGTATTTTTTTTAATTAAACTTGTTTTTGAGTGTATGTATGAGAGATTGGTGGGAAGATTGTTCACATTTCACCTCGATGAGTGGAGAACAAACAGATTAATTTGTCTGACCTTAGGAGGGGGAAACACCGAATAGAGACCGGTAGGTGAGTCACAACAACAGAAGAGTCACGAGCTCAGAGAAGACAACATGCTCAGACTTGTTGCGCAGTGTGGGTGAAAGTTCACTCYGAGTGGCCGGCAGAGGGCGCTGCTAGTCCGTGTTTTCCAACATGAAAACAATGCAGWGAGCGACTCTTGTTATGCAGCCCTGCTGTGGTGGTTCAGGTGAAAAGTCATCCTGTTATTATGTGGGCAAGCTTGTTTGCGTTTTAACAAATGTCACGCTGTTTTATTTTTTTTTTACTCATTTAGAAAGAAAACATTTATTGGTGGTAAATGTGCCTGCTCTTCTTGGTGCTTAGTGACCAGTGAGATAGGGGATAAAATGTTTGAATTACTCACACATATTTTAGATTTTTTTCTTCATTTTGCAAAATAAATAATTATCAAGCTAAGACAGGACCAGTCGACTSCTGTGCATAAAAGCAGCTTGAAGCGGCTGCCTACAAAAGAGAATAATGTTGAATGTAAACATGCTGCTCATTATGGCACAGATTAGATAATAGATGAATTAAAAAAAAAAAAGAAGCAACACAGGCTGCGGCACGTGGCGTTTGTCCAGGCAGCAGGGGGGCTCCTCGCTCACATCTGCCGCGGATCAGTAAATGACGTGGCTGAGCGTATGGCCACAAAGAGCGCGTGCACGCACTCACGCAACACCCTAGCATCTCCGCGCTCGAGGCAGGTGGAGGACTGGGTGACTGGGAGTCTCCTTTGTCAGTGTGTGTCCGGTGGGGGCCGAGCGGCACGCGCCTGTTTAATAAGAGAACAAAGGACGTCGCGCGTGTCCGGCCGTCTCAGCACGCACGCTGTTTCGGGTGGGGGGGGGGGGGGGGGGGGGGTATCTGAAAACTTGACGAGTTCTCGCTTCATTTTCAGGGTCGGCACAGGCATGTAGCTGTAAACAGCAGCAGGGTTGAGTAACTGGATAGAAATCGCGCGCGTCCGCCCGCGTGCACGGAGCTGCTTCTTAAGGGCAAAGGAAACTGAAGTGATTCCCGAACAGACTGTTCCAGTGTTTGTCAGCTGTTTCAGTTATATCACTTGCACAATAAATAAATAAATAAATAAATAAATAAATAAATAAATAAATAAATAAATAAATAAATAAATAAACATCCCGTAATTTTCCTTTTCATTAATATGCAACTGAAAAAGCTGTTTTTTTAATTTTTATTTTGGTGCTGTTTCATAATAAAAGTGCAATCTTCAATAGTCCACGTGCACAATTTAAAAATACAAAGCGACACGTTTAGAATAAAGGCATGAATGCATGCTTTTATCTGCAGTTTCAGGCTGTCCTGTGACTGACTGTGTGCACCCTAAACAGGACTTTAAGTTTCTGTACATTCTGGTGATGTTGGATGTTGACAAAGGAGGAGGAGGAGGAGGAGGAGGAGGGGGGGGGGATTTCTTGAAACAGTGAAATCTCGACCCACGTGGGGGGGCTGTCAGCAGCTCAGTCCGGGGACTTTTGCTTCTTTCTCTGCACCCGGCTGCTGTCCAAGAGCCAATAGTAGGAGGCAGGAGCGGAAAGACCCGCCCCCCTCTTGCCGAGAAACGACGCAAGGCTGGCTATAAAACCACTCACAGCCTGTTCCGAGATCAGAATAACACGGCGGACTCACAAAGGAACAACGCACAGCACTTGTCTCTTGTTTTTTTGTTTCTGGGTACGCTGCAACAACTCGATCGCGCTTGGATTATAACTATGACTCTGGAAGAGATCAACGGACAGGAGAACACGATGGAAAACACTGACAGGTAAATGTTTTTATCTTAAAGCAGCGCGTTTCGGAGCGGGTGTGTCGGTGTTTGTTGCTGGCTTTTTGAACGCGGTGTCCTGATGACATGCGTCTTTGTTAAAGGGTGCAAAGTGCAGGCGCAGCCCTGGAGGAGCTGCTGATCGCTGCTAAGAAGCAGGACTACCTGACAGTCGGAGTTTACGAATCCGCAAAAGTCATGAATGTGTAAGTATTGCAGCTTATTTAAATATATAATCCAGTTGCCACTTTTTTATTTCCAGTACAAGATGATTTTTTTTCCTCCTTCGTCACTGATCGCCTCCCTCTCTTTCCTCACAGTGACCCAGACAGCGTGGCGTTCTGCGTCCTCGCCACGGATGAGGAGTACGAGGGTGACATCGCCCTCCAGATCCACTTCACCCTCATCCAGGCTTTCTGCTTCGACAATGACATCAACGTGGTGCGCGTCAACGACATCGAGCGCCTGGCCGACCTCGTGGGTGCAGAGGAGGGCGGCGAGCCCAAGGACGCGCACTGCATTCTCGTCACGGTACGTTTCCAAGAAGCTCGCAGGCCACAGTGCGCGCATCGTTATCTTTTTTTTTTTTTTTTCCATTTATGAACTGCCAGTCAGAGCTAACGTTTCCTTGCCTTGTTATTTCAGAGCCCCAGTGCAAACCCCTGGAAAGACCCTGCACTGGACAAGCTGAGCCTTTTCTGCGAGGAGAGCCGCAGCGCCTACGACTGGGTGCCCACCATCACCCTCCCAGAGCGCTGAGGTGACCTTCTGCTTTTAAGAAGAAGAAGATGATGGAGAAAGAAAAGCCAAGAAGCTGACTTTCAGCTGAACCAAGCCTTTCTGCTTCACCTGTCTGGATTAAGAGGCTGTGGTTGCACTCCCTCAGTCTTGCAGGAGGAGCGCATGCCTTCCAGAGCATTCTGGGTCCAGCAAGTTGGTTCTGGATCACCCCCGTGTGAAGGGCTGAAACTCAAGAGATGACGTGTTGACTGGGTCAAGTGGACACGAGGCCTGATGGACACTGAGAAGGAGGTGGACTGTGTGGTGCGTTGGGGGCGGGGTGACCCCATGCTTGCCCTACATAACATGGCATGTGGGGGCGGCACGTTGAGCAGCCGGGTCACAGAGATACTGTGGACTTATGAGAAAGTGAGGACTCTAGACTGAATGTCATCACAGAAGGAAAAAGTCAAGAAGCGGGTTCTGAAGATGATGCCTGAAAAAGTGTCTCAATGGATGATTTCTTTGTGAGTGGCAGCCTGTCAGGAATTTCTTGGAACAAGCAAAGACTCTGCTTGCAAATCCTGACTTGAGCTGTTACCAGTGAAACTCTCACGGACTAATACTTTTACTTTCAAACATGCATATACAATGCAATATCCACGTGAATTGTACTCATTTTGCAATGATTTGTGAATAAACACTTGGAATCAAAACTTCTTCCTGTCCTCTCATAACTGTCTGTTTACATGTTCCGGTTCTCCACATAGCATGATCTTAWCCTGACGCGAGCTAAGGTGCAGCTGAAGGTGGAAACCTTGCAGCAGCACAAGTATCAGGAAGTGTTAGTTAATTTTCTACAGAAGTAAAAAAGAGGAAAGTAACGGGGCAAGATTAAGCGATTAAGAGAGCACGTAAATGAAGTAGAACAGCTACGATGTGGTGGAAGCTTTCTTTTCTTTGGGTAATGACCTTTAACCACACATCGACCACCTGCCCTATTTCACTTCCTGCAACAGTGCCGAGGCTGAGACACTTAGCTAAACCTATATTACTAAAACTGCAACGAGCTAGATTAAAAAGAAAATCTAGCAAAAATAATGCCAAGTCATGCATCTTTAAAGTGTTTGCCTGCTGAGATGTAATTTACTGCAAAGGATCAATAAAGCATCCATGTGCATTAGGGGTGCAATGATGCAGGAAATTCACGGTTCGGTTCGATACTTTAGTCTCACGGTTCGATATTTTTTCAAAAAAAAGAAATGTCCACGCCCCTTTTAACTTGTAATTTATTTATATTAATCATGAACATTTGTTTAACCTCAAAAGTACAGTTTTTAAATTAAATATTGCTGAAACAGCAAGTTTCTCAGTGGACCTGCGCTCAAAAATGCAGCCTAGGTGGAGTAGTCGAACACAGATCCACTRATCCTTTAAYACAGAGCATCTTCCGAAGACAAGTTGATAAAGTAAATTTTTAAMATCTGTAYTGTTCGACACAGCACTGTTCGATACGGGTACATGTGTTGTTGCACCCCTAATSTGCACACACGTGCTATGATAATTTGGAAAACCAAAAGTCGGAGCAGTTCTGTGAGAGAATGAGGGTCATCAGTGGCAAGCAAAGGGGAAGTGTGTGAGTGCTGCGGTCGGCTCGGAGCTGAGGCTGACAGTAATTGGTGGGCCACATCAAAGAGACAGCAGACTTCACAGAAACCTGCCCCCATTTGTTCTTGGCAATAGGACCTAATGTCTGCAGCCGGCCCGCTGGTCACAATGACCGTGCACTCACATGAGCACACAGATGCATGAAGGTAGAAACTGACACCTGCGCTTCGTCTGTGTGTGCGCTCACAGCCGTGCACAACACACACAAAGAAAAGTTGCTGTGACTGACAGCTTAGAGCGGTGGCAGGTGATTACACAGTGTTCTAAGAACAGAGGAAGCACCTCTTAGACAGAATTACATGTAAAATGCAACTTGCAGACAAAGATGGGGGGAAGTTCCGTGGGAATACTCAGGTATTCGAGACTCTCCAAATTACTAAAAAATGCTCCCTGAGCTATAGTCATTTTAGTCCATGCACTGTCAAACCTGCAGATTGTGATTTAACAGAAACAGATGGGCCTTCTCAGTTCTTTGTCTGCTGTGATTTTTACTACAGTCAGTCATGAGTCGGAGTGAAAGCTGAACTATAATCTCTTGAAAAAGTCCCACAATGTGAAATTGACAGTATCGATATGCATGCAGTCCTAAACAAATAAACATTTGAAACATTTTTAAAATGTTCAGGGACATTTCTCTGAGGAGGTCAATGTCCTTCAGACAGCAATATTTGTCCAAAAATAAATAAATAAATAAATAAATAAATAAATAAATAAATAAATAAATAAATAAATACAGCAGCTGCAACTGCGTCTAATCTTGACCTGATTTTTGAAGGAAACAAGGAACAATATTTAGTGGCCCTTGATAAAAAAAAGTAGTTTCGACAAGAATGTAACAGTTTACAGTGAGTAGACAGATTTGAGTAAGTGTAGTGTAATGACAGATAAGTAGTAAGTGTATTGTTGACTAAAACGTTGACCCAGTTTACTTAAAAGTTACATTTAAGTTCTTTGTGGCACTTTAATCTGTGCGACTTTATCTGCTGCCTCAAACCTTATTTCTGCAGCACTGACCGCCACGAAGAGCAAGAATAGGCCTGTTTTTAACCTGCAAATCAGCTTGTCTAATGGGGCAAACAACAACAACAACAACAACAACAACAACAACAACAACAACAACAACAACAACCAAAAATTGGGTCTGGTGTAAAAGGAGCTCCTGCTTGCGCTGTGGCTGCTGTTTGTGTGGAGTTAACAAACATCTTCTCCCTGTGCTTGGCTGCGGTGCCAAAGCCTGGAGCAATAGCCCAGACTGCTGAGGCAGCTGACTGTCTGCATGAAGTCTGAGCCAGAGATTTAGGGCCGCGATAGACTGAAAGTGAAGGAACGAGACCAGACAGACATGTAATGGGACTTACAAAACATTAATGTTTTAGACTCTGGCACCACACCGGGGGTAAAACAATACATTATCATRGCTCTGTCAAAACCTATGAGACAGATTTCTTTATGGGCTTGCGGCTTGCACCACTTAGAGGTGGCTGGAAAACAAACACTGAATATGGACGGAAAAAGATGCTCAAAAACAACTTTTAGATTCCTATTTTAACTTGACACTAATCTCTGAATTTAAGCTCAATATACAAACAACGTATGGCTTGTTAGCTCACTTTGCTGTTGAAATTTTTAAGAACTATATTCTAAAATACAGTGCCAAATATTTCAGTATAATTGTGTAAAAATTAGATGTGATTTTTAATTAGGCTAAACTGTATTTTTACAGAAAGACCCYCTTTCACAGATGTATTGCTTGCTGACTTGGAGGGAAATAAACCTAAGAATTTGCTGCAGAAAGAACGTTTTAAGCAGGCAGTATAGTCAGTATATTATTAGGAGGAGTCATTGACACTGGAGGAACAACTCAGCAGTACATAACGTTCTTTAAAGAGACAGGAACAGATAACTTGGATCTGCTGAGACATAGCAAACTCCTCTTTTCTAATGCTTTAAAGTGAATTTATCAGCGTAGAATGCACAAAAGTTGGTAACATTAAGCTGTGACTCTATGAAAAAGATCGTTTCTTGGCTAACAGAGTAGGTTACCTAATCAGCCATGACTGCCTGCAAAAATGAAGACAAAACCGCTGCTTCCAGTTTGAAACAAAATGGTAGATTTATTAGAACTGTTATAATAATCTTAACATCAAACTGTTGGCGAGACACTACATAATTGTCRAGATTAGCTAATATTCCTTTGAAGGTGCATAGCCAAGTCTATCTATTCCACTCTATCGGCTCCTTTCTGATTGTATCATTTTAATATTTCTGATTTTAAGTGGAGATACTGTGCAGATTTATTGAGTTTCTRTTTTGTTGGTGCAAACCTTCTGAAAAATCTGTTTGCCCTGGTTTGCGTGTCAAAAAGACAAGGTGTTCAGTAGGAACATATTTTAGCTGGACTGGTCTGCAAACATGCAAAAACAAAACTGGACAGGTTTTTTCCACTGAGGTTAAAAAATGACAGTCAGTGAAAGAGCAAGAACTGATCAATATGCACGGCAGGCTGCATGATCCAAACCTTTAGCAAGCACAGAAAATGTCAGTTTTTTTCTGCAATGTCCCCTAAAGATAGCAAAGCTGCCAAAAAAAGTGGGGGTGGAGGGGTGTAAAACCACTTTGGAGACAGTTGACATACATGATGCTCCTTCCTTGTTTGAGGAAAGCAACTCTGCRCGTTTGCTACTTTTATTCTTGCACGTGCCTCCGTCCTGTCAGAATAGAAAGCCCAGTTGTGGTTTCAGCCTGGAAAACGGTTGCAGCGCATGCTTCCATTTTGGAAGACTGAAATATTCTCAGACTTGTGTGGTTTAACTGTAAGTGTGAAACGCTGCTGCCCTTCCCAGAGCCATTACCTTCATGGCTGAGTGTGGGCCCGTCTTCCCATTCCTGCTCCATTTCACTTACAGTAACCAGAGTGGGATGAGATTACACGATGAGTTGGCAGGCAGCGAGCCCCTCTCTCTCTCTCTCTCTCTCTCTCTCTCTCTCTCTCTCTCTCTCTCTCTCTCTGTCTCTCTCTCTCTCTCTCTCTCCCCGCCCCGCTCCTGTTCTCGCGTGGCCATACTGGTATCATGAGATCACGGTCCGGCTGCCTCGGCAGGCCCTGGAACGAGATAGCGCAATTGGCTGTGAGGTGTTGGGTGTCGTTAAAGCTAAGTGCGGGGTATGTGTCACACCTTGGGGAGATGAGCTTGCTGCTTCTGCTGCTTGCCTTTTACTCACAGTGAGCTCATGCTTCAGAGTGCAACCCTGCACATGCAACTTTTAGAAGTTCTCAGAGTCATAGTAACAGGGGGATTTCTCACCACCGTAGTGATCCTGGGAGATTCACATCAACAATGTGTACACACTGTGCTTGTTTGTGAAGAGTTGCTATCAATTTGTCAGGATGACTTCACTTTGGAGTTTTATGKTTTTTTTGTAGGCTGAGGTAAGGTAAACTGTGTGCTCACACACACACCTGTGCTCCTTGGATGACCACACCGCACTGATGAGCTCACATGATCCACACCTCTCAGCTCAGTAACGGTTGCGGCTGTCTCTCTGCAGAACCTGTAATTTAAGGTGAGCTAAAGCAGGTGTTTGTGAGTCAAAAAGGGAGGGTGACCAGGTTAGGAACACACACACACACACAGAGAGACACACACACAAACCTGACCCACACTTTGATTCAGCGTGTCCTTTTAGGGGATAGAGTGACACCCACACAGCAGGTCATTGGATATGAGGTCATGACACAAACATAACTGCTGGTAAAACTACGTACCACTCTGCAGCTTCGGAACATTAACTCATCTTTTATACATAGCCTATGAGTGTCGAGCTGAGACAAAACACTGACATTTACAAGTTATTTTTCCCCACTATTTCTGCAAAGTGCACTCAATTGGCAGTTTGTTTTTAAACTGATATGTCATCCATTGCTGTGTGATTGCATCAGGATGTTTGTTCAGAAGCATTCGGATAGAGTGACTGGTTGAAATCAGAGATCTCTT
This sequence comes from Austrofundulus limnaeus, assembly GCF_001266775.1. NCBI lineage: Eukaryota > Metazoa > Chordata > Actinopteri > Cyprinodontiformes > Rivulidae > Austrofundulus > Austrofundulus limnaeus. The sequence goes on along the minus strand of NW_013952416.1, from coordinate 2,080,028 downwards.
AGTGCAATACCTAAAAAAAATCAAGAAAAACAAGATTATATGTAACCTCTAATTACCCTTTTTAATCATTTTCAGTAATACATTTGAAAAACACAATCCTTTGAAAGATGAATTTGATTATTAGCAGGCAGCACTAATCTAAATATTAGTTGCACTAACCCTAAAGCACTAACTCAAATATTTTGGTCCMCCAATTCGAAAGCAATAACACACTGCAAAATTTAGCATAAGCTAATTCTAAAGCACTAATATAATCCAGTTGAGGCATGGAACATTTTACAGCGTCAGTACCTGTGTTTCCATTGCAAATGTGCGCAAAACTTTGTCGATATTCTGTTAATGTCGAAAAAACAGTTTCGCAACTGCAGTGTTTCAATTAAGTAAGAAATGCTATTAAAGTCATGCGTGAATACGTTTGTTTTCCCGATAAGTCATTACAAACATGGCGGCAATGGATGTAAACACATAGCATGTTGCTACCACGACACTAGCACTCATCATCAGAGGAGACATCGGCGTCTTTTATCGAGGCTTTCCAGAGACAAGCCCCTACTTGGGAGCGGCTACGTATGCTGTGTTTTTGGGAAATTGTAGACGGTGAGTTTACTATTTTACACTACTTCTGCGATATTGCTACTATTTCTAATTCCTGTTGTCTTCTTTGTCATCGTCTTTTTCGCCAGTAGAAACAGCCGGTTCTTGATCACGTGACTCCCGTGATGCGAAAAAAGTGTTTCCATTGCAGTTTTGCGAAAAACACCAATTTCGATATGGTCGAAATACCACCTCATCCTAGCGCAAAAATATTTTGTCGAAAAACATATTTTTTTTCAAAACTGACGTGTTTCCTTTGAGCAAATTTATTTTCGAAATTCTAATTTGTGCATTTTCATGGTCAATGGAAACGCAGCTACTATAAGACAATATTTACTGTGTGCAGAAGGTTGTCACTTAGTGCCTTTGGAGGGCCAAATGGGAGTCACCCGCTGGCCACATTTGGCCCACGGGCCTTGAGTTTGACACATGTGACCGGCTTGCAAGTGACACGCATATGAACACAATTTATGACAGCTTTCACCCTCGACTGTGAACAATAATGTTGATTAATAACATCTAAAGACCTCAGTTAGTGCTTCTAAATTCAGCCCATAAACTTGGCAAGTGCTAATCCACTAATGAATTAAAAAAATAGCAAAAACCCTAAAGCACTAATCAATAAATTAGTTCCCCTATTAGTGCTTTAGTGCTTTAGGGGAACTGTGCCCAGCACTGCCCATGAGATTGCCCTAAACATCTGAATATCTGCTAAATGTAAAACCAAAGTCATTTACAGACAATCTGTACATCAAAGATATGTTGCTAAAGACAGATCGACTCTAACACTTTTTAAACATTTTTGTACCCAGTGGAACTTGATAAACTTGGCTTGTGGTTTGCCTTTCCATGTCAAGGCTGTTGAATCAACTCAGTGTCTGAGAGTCTTTTAGTCCAACATGATTTATTCCAAAACAGAAAACACGGGAAGAAGAAAAAAGAAAAGAAAAACAGAAGAATCCAAAACACAAAAGACCATAAATTCCCCTCAAAAWTTTTTTTATCATCCACTCTAAAAACAAAAAAGATATTTATTGAATGCAAGAAGACTTCCAGTTATCTGTGCTCACATTTTTTCTTATCTCTTGCCCGCCTCTGAATTCCCTTCATGTTTTCAGGTTTATGCTGGGTGTCAGGCTGGCCGAGGCGGAGCGGTGCTAAGTGATTTGCTAAAAATGGGAGCACAGACTGTAACCTCGCAGGGGCTGACACATTACTGACATAGCTGAGCTTATCCTTCCAGAAGCAAATGTACTCTAAAAGCCACGCCAGGAATCTCTTCCCATAACCCGCAGTCCTGGAGCGTCGGGCCAAACGGCACGGCCCGACAGAGACTCGGGCTGGATCAGGGGGAATAATTGACGAACACTGTTTTAAACGTTTAAATAAAATGCGTCTGCATTCCAGTGTTGTTTGCTCATCTGATGAAGGAACTTGCTGAGTCATGGTATGCAGACAGAGAAGGCAGAGGGGCTGATTGTGCTAAATCGAGGGAAGAGTGAATAAAGGAATGAGACAGCTACATGGCAGGGATGGTCCAAATTCCACATTCCTTTACGATGATGTTTGAAACAAAGGCTAAACATGGGAGAGTCTGGAGGGTAACTCATTCTTATCCCTTCAAGAATTTAACAGTTTTAGTTCGAAGATGGAACGATGGAATCAGAAGGGACAAAACAAAAGCAGAAAGCAGAGGAGGGTTCTGGAAAGGCGCGTTTGCCTGCGCCACACTGCCACTCGTCTACAGTTCAGGGCCATCAGCGGAATGGCGATGCAGCACGCTCATCTTGATGGACTCCCACTCGTTGCACAAACAAGCTGACTTTCTTTGAAAGTGACTGTGTGCAAATGAGCGATGGTAGATTACCTCCGAAAACGGAGCACAGATAAACACATGACAAGAAAAGCATGTGATTCACCGCCTCGCCTCGTGGAAACCTCAAATTCTGAAACACGAAACTGAGCAYAACATGTTTTCAGTTTTGCATGAGTATATGTGTGTGTAAATGCAGGGGGTACTAACATGTTTTTTTTAGGAGCTTGAAAACATGCTCCTTGAACCACGAAAGCATTGCATAATGTCATCAGGTCTGAACCCCCTGACCATGTTCTTGGCAGCATATCTTATCTAACGCTGCCTTTACTCTAACAGCGTCTGAACAGTGGCTGATAGATGAAAACAAGCAGCATGTTCAGACATTTTGCCTTCCATGGTAGCAACAAGGAGGAACCCTCTGACCTGGGGGGAAAAAAMMCCCAAAAAACATCAAGCATGTTTATTATAACAGTGAAGAAAAAGCTGTCTTGTTTAATGGGTTTGCAGGGTTGGACCTTGTCGCTCCACGTGCAGCGTTTCAATCTGCCATCCCTCCCAGAGGATAACTTCAAAGTGCAGTCAGAATTTTGCGAGAGTACGAAAGGAGAAATGTGTGTTTTTCAAGGACTTTTCAGCAGWGTGATGCAACGGCTCCTCTCCCTTACACTAGGTGTTTTTCATAGCAACACACCGCAGTTAACCCAGTAACACACTAAGGGTGCATGGCAACAGTGTTTCACTCCGTCCCTCCTCCTTCCTTACGCACACACTCACACATGCATTTGTCCCTGCACCTTTGTCTTTGTGCAATTATGAAATCGATACCTTTACAAATAAACAARCCCGGCCCTTGTGTGGGCGCACTTGTCATCGACAAAAAAACAAAAATAAGCTTTTTGTTTTTGCCGGTGGCTCTTAATCTGTAAAWGGGATGGAAGGGCCGGCAAAAAGGAAAACAGGGGGAATCGAAAGGGGGGTAAGGGGGTTGTGCTTCGGAGGAGCTGCAGCCAATCGGAGGGCAGGATTAGCACGGGGCCGGTGTAAACACGAGGTGTTGCTGTTGGTAACGGAAGTCTGATTGGCCGCTGGGAGTTCKTACTCAATCTGATAGGAGTCTCACTGTGTGGGTATTTTGATCACAGCTCTGAGTGTGTTTTTCTGCTCTTATGTTCCTCCAATAACTTTGCTGTTCTCCTCACTTCTGTTTTTGCTTAAACTGGAGGACTCCACGGTCCAACACCGCAGGACCCTCCCCACTCCCCCATTGTTATGTGTCCAGTTTGTTCTTTTAAATCTGCTGATCTTTAGTGACCTCATGGATTTTGATGARAACCCCACCTGAGCTGCAAAAGTAAACAAGACAGCAGCACAAAAGTCACAAGTAGAGGGGGGGCATTGTGGACAGGATGATGACACTCTTACATGATGCACCTGCACCTGTTTTTTTACCCTGAGAAAAAAATAAAATTTGACTTTTATGTAATGGTTTATCCTGTGATGGACTTGCGACCTGTCCAGGGTGTACCCTGCCCCTCGCACTGTGACTGCTGGATATGGGCACCAGTGACCCACGCAACCCTGAAAAAGGAAGAAGCGTGTACAGAAAATGGATGGATGGATGGATGGATGTAATGGTTTATTTTATTTCATTTCATTTTATTTTATTTTATTGTATTTCTATATTTGATAGTCTAAAACACAAACTTCCTGATTGGGTCAACAAATCTTCAAAGCCCTCGTATTTCCCTGGACGTTGCTCAAAGTGTCACAACGTGTTTACGGCAGAGTCAGATGGAGTCCAACAGTGCAGCACATGTTGGGTTTGTTTACAACCGTTCCCTTCCTGAAAGGGGTGTCTCCTCACACTCCTGTGTTGCTTTGGAAACAGCGTACCCACGGCAGCCAATGGGAAGGCATGGATTACGATGTGTGTGTGTGTGTGTGTGTGTGTGTGTGTGTGTGTGTGTGTGTGTGTGTGTGCGTGTGTGTGTGTAAATAAATCAAACAGCTTCATCCCATCTGACAGCATGTTGACAGGAGGGGATTTTATTTATTAATCAGCTCACTCAAGGAAGAAAGAGAGAGAAAAACACTTCCCAGCAATTATGCCTGGATCAACCAAACACAAGCCAATTAAAAACCTCCAATTTAGAAAAGAGGAATCATTGTGTGTGTGTGGGGGGATGTGTATTTGCTACATTAAGTGGACAATTTCCAGACAAATACAGCCTTGTGAACCCAATGCGTCTGTTCTCCTGGGGACCAAAGCCTGGTCAGCAGGAGAACGGATGACGATTTTGGGTGGGGGGGATAGGTTTATGACAGGGGTCTGCAACCTTTATGATCAAATGAGCCATTTGTGCTACTTGGCCCACTAATAAAATGCATCCTGTGCCGTAAAACAAGCTACAACTGTGATTACCAACTGGTGGTCCGTGGACCTTTTCATGGCCTTTTTTGGCACCTTTATGGTCGGTAGAGGTGGCACTATAAAACGAAATAATATATTGTGAATTTTATTATTTATTATTATTTTTACCCATCAGGATAAATGAAAAGACCATTTTCATGTAAACAAGAAAAAATACTGTATATAGTTTATCCTGAATTTCATGAAAACTAGTACAACTATTCTGATATATTTTCTTATTACTTGTAGTTTTCAAATTCTTTAAAGGTAATTCTAACGGATTAGAGATAAATAAGTTGGTTTATTTAAGTAAAAAACAGGCTAGCATGAGCTTACATGTTTTACTATTTGTATTAGCAGCATTGATCACATTTTTGCATACAAATTGATTTCTGTTGTGAGTATAAAAAACAACAACAAACAAACAAAAAATTTTGTTATGCTTGGTCACATTTTCATTTCAATTTAAAGTCCCCACGTGGATAGCAAAACCAGCACGTGTTTGTGTATTGGTGGGAATGGTGAGTCCAGTCCTAATGACTGTTTTATGATGTTCCCCTCTTTATTAATAGTCATACGCGGAATGTTTATACAAGTACTTACTTCACAAAAAAGTCAGTTTCGTCCGTGCACGTGCACGAGCGTGCACATGGTCATGGGTGTCTCATCCAGCTGTTCTTGTTTTGAAAGTGACAGCTTGATTGAGCTGCTATTTCTGGCAGCTGTCATGGGTTTGAGGATATATATTTTTTTCATTTTCCAGTTAAAACCATTCTTATCACTGTGTACACAAAACACAGAAATCCTGTTATCTGCTCAGTTATTAATTTTTTTTGGGAACTCACGTGCACGAGAGCAAACAAAATCCATGGAAGGCTTTTGCGAGGAATATTCAAAGAACGACTCTGAGATATAGCTTTTAAAAAAAGAAATAAATTCGTAACCAGTAAAAACAATAGTTCGTTCATTAAAAAAACATGCAAGTTGTGCAGCAAACTTTTAATTTTTAATGAGTTTTGAGAAGTTTAAGGATGACAAAGAGTGTAAGTGTGGGCTGTTTTGCGCCTGCTTTGTCTGTGTGTGTGTGTGTGTGTGTGTGTGTGTGTGTGTGTGTGTGTGTGTGT
>NW_013952416.1:2067457-2073691 GCF_001266775.1 Austrofundulus limnaeus | reverse complement strand
TCTCTCTCTCTCTCTCTCTCTCTCTCTCTCTCTCTCTCTCTCTCTCTGTGTGTGTGTGTGTGCATTTGTTTCTTTAATATAAGTGTGTGTTTTGATGATTATTTCGTTTAAAACAGAGCTTCTTTGTCACCCTCCTTTTCTCTGCTCCTAAATCTAGCAGCTCTTCAGCTCAGTGTGTGCCTTCAGGGAAGAAGGTAATCTAATCAGAAATCCACTGACTCCAGGCTTTTTTTTCTTTTTTCTTTTTTTTTTTGATTCATTTGCGAGCTGCAATGGATGCGAGTGCAATCACATTTGCCTAATCACACGAAAGCAGGGATCGTAAATGAGTTTTCGTTCGGCTAAAGCAGCATCGGCAAAAGTAATCCATGATTGATCTCTTTGCTGAAAGGTAAAATAAATTTGAAAACAGCCCTTCTGGAGCTTTTGGGACATCCTTGGGGGCATTTTTGGGGGAGTGATTGACAGACTGGGACTGAACCCAAGTCTAACACAAAGCAGGAAAACACCGGAGCATAAAAAAAACACTATTTTTGTTTTTTTTCTAACACACATTTTACTTTTTTTCTCTCCCTTGTTCTCCTAAAGTGCCCTTTTGTGAATGTTGCACAGTCTTAAAATACAAAGGAGCCCTAACCACACTGTCCTCAGCAGACTCCTTCAGCTCTGCAAGCGTTTAACCAGCCTGTTTCTGTCGCAAACAAACTCAGACATGCATGTCTGCTCACAGACCACAGWCAAAAGAAGTGTTTCYGAGTTGAAGAAGATCTGAAGTTTTGTCAGTTWTTAATGTGTCTTTGTGTAGAAGGGTCGGCCCTTTGCACATGCCTGCGAGTAGGCAAGGAGGTGGAATCAGGAAGCTCTGCCCGCGCTGTGTACGTATCTTTATTGAATATTTAGTTCATGTACAGCATGTCGTATTGTGTAGAGTGTGGGTGCAGGACACTAACATGCTGTAGCTGGGGGGTCTTCGTGTAGGCAAGCTTTATCCACAACCACGGAGCAAGACAACTCGCTGACGTCTGACTTGGAAACTGACAAAGACTGACTCTGTTGCCTTTGTGGGCGAAGTGAAAGAAGCGAGCATCTGAGAGTCCCCCCTTTAGCTGTGCATGTGCGCATTTGTGTTTAAGTGGGTGTCTGGAACTTTATTTCCAAAAGGCAAATGAAAGAGATTCTCTGGTCTTATTATTAAAAAAAAAACGCATGTAGAAAATCTGCTATCTGATTCTTCAAAGGTTAGGCTTTTTTTAATCCTATTCTTGTCCAATGAAGTGTGGCATATGAGAAAATCTCCAGCGTCAATCTACATCAGTGTGCAGCCTGCAGACAGAGTAATCATGCCATACGACTGCTTGTCCTTTCAGGTTTTTTTTTTCCAAAGCCAGACATGAGTCGTCTCTCATTCAAATACCGTCCCCTTTGTTGGACCAGATTCAGAAGCAGTGAATGTCTTTTCAAACAGACACATGCAAACACACATAAACGCACGCACGCACAAGTCCCCCCCAGGGCTCGTCTCTTTTTGATCTGGATCTTACTCAACCATACACAACGCAGCAGGTGTGAGGCAGCCGTCAGGTGTGTGTGCACAAGAGCCACTGCGTGCGTATGTGTCATTAACCATATGGCCCTTAAGTTGCTAACTACCCACCTAACCCTCCTCTTTCACCCACTCAAGTAAATCAGTCTACATATAAACACACGCTCGCTTTCACGWTGTTTCCTCAGCAGCTGGGGTATATAGACAAACATCTAGTGAATGTGCATCCAAGGGCAAATCAGAGCGTATTTCTGAACCGGTGCTCCGCCAATCAGGCAGCTGGAGAGAAGCGCGATCAGAGCCAATCCGGCATTCAGAGAGCGAGGGGTTAACCAATAACAAGAGGAGCCAGATACTGAAGCAGTTAGAGATAGGGGGGTGTGAGGGGGGATGACACCAATCAGAAGCTGAATTTCAATCCGTTGATGTGTTGTTTTTGAAGCTCTGCTAAGAACTTTTTTCTTCTTGATGGTCAAACATGCAGGAACGTAATGCCCTTGCTTGGTAATCTGAACTTTACGGCCGTTACCACACAACGCATTTCAGAATTACACAARATTGGTGCATTAGAAAGCAAATCCTGCCATGTTTTTTTTCTTTAATGGATGTTGAAAACCTGAAAACAGACATCGGTCTGGAGAAGATGTTGCAAGATGATGAAATCTCCAAACTAAGCGGTGCAAACAATGTGTACAGTATGTTTCTGATGTATATAAAAAAGTTACAGGACCTCAGCATTAGGTTTGAGCCTCCGCTTGATGTGTGCACATACATCTCTATATGTCTCTGAAAGTAAGCGTGTCAGTGGGTTTGCCCCCGGTCACCCTAAACCCCCTTCTTCATGGACAATAAAGCAAAGAGGCATTACATTGACACACGTGCTGCCAACTGTTGCTGACACAAAGCAAAGATAAAAAACACTTTGCAGACTAAGACTCTCCCCCCTCGCCTCCTTCTGACTGTGGCACACTCCAAAATCATGACCCCCACCCCACACACACACACACACACACACACACACCAGTCCCGCTCCATTGTTCTTGGTGAATGAGTGGCGGGGTGTGTGTGTGTCTCTGTGGGTGAGTGTGTGTGAGGACAGCTGGCTCTCTGGCTCCATTAGCAGCAGCTGTCCCGGCCTCAGACCCTCAGGGTGGAACCGTGTAGATTAGAGGGTGTGTGTGTGTGTGTGTGTGTGGGTGTGTGTGGCCCAGTCAGTGGCCTTGCACTCAATGAATGGGTCCCTCGCCTCCTTTGTTCCATCTCCTTGAATCTCTATTTGTCCTAGCGTCTCTTTTCTGGAAACTAAAATTAAAAAAAAAGTTTTTTTTTTTCCTAAATGCAAAATTAGTATTCAGTGTGATTAAGGGGGGCAAAGGGTAAACAAATACATGAACAGGATGAGAAGGATTGGCGGTGAAAGTATAGCCAGCAACAACCACTCGAAGGGTTAGGATGGAGTCAGCGACAGACAGAGAGTTTTGTGTCTCCACATGGTTCTGAGTGGGGGCCGGTGAGGGTTAGCTTAGTGACAGCTGCTACTCCTGCCGGGATATCTGAGCCAGGCCCTTTCAAGCATACGCTGCGATGAAAAATGGAAGTGTGTGTGTGAGGACAGAAAATAAGAAGTGTTTTGGAAATAGATTGGATTTTTGCCAAGAAATAAAGAGTGGCACACTTCACCCAAATGTCTCTCCTTGTTAAAAAAAAAGGCAGATTTCTGAGAAGAGGAGGTAGAGAGGCACGCAGAATCCTGCCACTGAAAAAGATGCATTTATGGGTCTGTTTTTATCCGTGCTGGTTTATTGAAACACAAAGCCTGGAAAAGAGGAAAATCATGGCTGTTTTTCCAGGAGACAAGAGCCACGGTTTGTTGACTCAGAGGAGTCATTTGGGGTCCAACAACAACATGATATTTGCACAGGGCTATCAGAGATGTATGTAGATTTGCTCATTCTGGTGCGATCCAGTCTCAGCCTCGAAAACATCATGAAAAGTACACAGAYTGACTGGTTAAAAGCCGTAAAGAGCGTTGAGTCATGTGTTTGCAAAATCCAGGTAATGGAGATAAATTGGGACAAATGAAGTCTTAACAGAGGGATGGGATGTGACACACAACAAACGCAGCCCTGACCTTTGAGGGGGATTCAAAGTGGGTCATAGGGCTTCATAAAAAAAAAACGTTTTCTTAGAATGCTAATATCTTGGATGCAGGATCCCTTTACAACCTCCACACATCTGTTTTCCTCTTCCCTTCTTCCACGAGTGCCGTGAACCAACTGACCCTTGTTGCCACAACAACGTGTCAGTTTGATCCAGACTGACGCCTCTATTCAARATGTCATTGTGTCCCCATAACAACCGACGAGCGATCCCCAATTAAGGCTGAGGGATGCCCCCGAGTTTAAAATGATGGTTGATTTGTGGGCTTTTGTCTGATTTTTGTTTATCGCGCACGCTGTTTTTAGCTGTAATTAAAGAGTCGTTTGTCAAAAAAAAGAACTTTGCCAAGAGAGGAAAAAAAAACTATTTTTTTCTTCCCCTTTTTCTAGAGTGAAAAGAGTTGCACAAGAACAGTCGACCCCTTATGTTCTGTGCTGGCCTGTGAATGGCTCATTCAGCGAAAGCTGCTGAACTGGCTCAAAGTTATATTACCCGCAGCAACTGCCTGCAGTGTCTGAGCAGACACTGGAGGTTTTCTGAAAACAGCAGGGCAATTAAAGTAATAGAGGCTTTTCCCCCAGACAAGACAAAATGAAATGACAATGCAGTGTGTAGCACATAGTCATGATTCACATTTTCTTCTTACTTTGACAGAAACTTCATAGGAATTAGAACTGAATAAAAACATACATTTTATCATGTTTTATTCTAAAAATTCACAACACATACAAAAAAAAACGTATGCACAGGCAAACAAGCAGAAATTTTAAATGTTGTGTGATTGTTGTTAAATTTTGCAGTAGAACCAAATTCATGTCATGCCATAGGGGTACCTAAGTCACAACATGAAGATGGTCCATCTCCTTCAAAATTATATATTTTTACTCTTTTTATCTTTTTAAAAATCATTATTTTCAAGTATTTTAAAGCACAATATGGGATTTTGTTTTACTTCAGGACAGGCTAAAGACTAAATTAGTGAAAACTAGCCAAATTTGTAATCTTAGTTATCCAAAGCAAATAAACCAAAAGATCCTACCTGCCTGACCAAACAGGAGAAATAAATGTGCCAAATAAAGAAATATCTCACCCCAACAATACAWCTGTTTACAGGATTAATGTTTTAAATGATACATGACAGCAGGATGTGTTAGCATCATTTAAGATTCAGTTTCAGATTCGATGCACTGTAGAACGAAATTACGATGCATATTGGCACACGACAGAAACAGCTTGACAAACTATAAAGCAATGTAGGGTTCAAAATATTAAAATTTAAGTAGTAAATCCACATCCAGCCTCTCACTTTGCTCATCAGTCTTGAATTATTACCTGCAGACAATTTACAGCCATTTAAATCCAAACAAAAATAATTTGCAACAGGCATTAATGGCATTGTTGACATTTCTTCAGTTGTCAGTCAAGATTTCTTTCATTTTAACCTCTAAGTTTATGACATAAGTTGCTTTTTTCTTTTGTACAGTGTCCTGAGACGACTTGGTGAACTGACATTATGTAAGTAAATGAAATGAACTGGAAAAACACTGCAAACTGTCAACCGGTTGACGTTAACTGGATCCCGTGGTTTCACAGACAATCAATGTGCCTTTTTTGTAGCAAACATAGTAACAAACTATTTACCAGATAATTTCATAGTTTTATGCATTTTGATTAAATAGAAAAACAATAAAACTTGGGTAACACTTTCTTTTACGGTAACCTTATTACCATGTAATAACATGGTAATTAGGGTACAAAAGAAAAACTACTGTTAATAAAACTACCTTTATTGGGTACCAGAAACCACAATCAAATTACTATTCAATGGTAACTCCACACTATATTTATAACAAAAGAATGCAACTAAATTTTGGGGTTAGTGGTTAATTGCAATAAAAAATAACYTTAAAACTGTCCAAATTACTACTTATTTAGGTGTTACATAGTGAATTGTAATACATTACCAGGTAAGTGCTTCATTACTGCCGACAATTAATTACMTAGGAAAATTGTACCCTAATTACCACGTAATTACATGGTAATAAGGTAGTAATTACATGTAATCACAGTTTTTTATTACCTTGTAATTACACGGTAATAAGAGTACTGTAAAAGAAAGCGTTACCAAAACTTGTAATTAAACAATATGTTTGGATATAAAGTGAGTCCTGGGCTTGAATTTAAAAATAAATAAAACTGAGTGACTCAAAAAAAAACGTTATTGATCGTTTGAAAACAGTTTGACTCCATGTATTTATTTAATGACAAGTTTAGTTAGGTAATTATTTGTTAGACAAATCAACAACYTTTTTTTTTCAGTACTTACATAATCTTGAAGTCATATCTAAAAGYTTAGGAGTGGAAACTTTTATTCGAAGCTCTGTGGTGCAGCTGCATAGATGTTGACACGCTGGCAGTGATCAAAAACAGGAAATGACATAATTTTGACAATTTAGTTTCTAAAAGGACTGCAAAAGAGATATCTGTACACACACACACACACACACACACACACACACACACACACACAC
>NW_013952416.1:2050687-2067115 GCF_001266775.1 Austrofundulus limnaeus | reverse complement strand
CACACACACACACACACACACACACACACACACACACACCTGTTCATGTCAAATAAAGGACACACTTCTCCTGTTGTTCCTGTAAACATGCACATATGGACACGGAGCCTTGAATGTGTGCAAACACCATAGAATTTGCTTTCATGAGTATCTCAATCATGCTGCTGGCCCATCTTGATTGTGTGCAGTGGCAACAACACCCCTTAGTGCACGGCTGATAACAATCAGTTTACTTTACCTGTTGGACCCCCWGGTTTGCTGCAGACTCATCATTAGCCCACTTTCTTTCAGTTTCTTGAAGCCATGATTTGACCTCATCCTTATATTTGCACCAAAATAAAAGTGAAAAGCAGCTCCAGGGGCAGTTTTTCTGCTTAGTCATGTTTCCAGCATCAAAGTACAGGAGTTCCTTACTTTAAAAAAAAATCACTTTTATATTTTTGATGTTAAAAATGTTTACAAGAACCAGACCTTTTCTTCATCACATGAATTTTAAATGCAGGAGAAATGTCATTATCATGGGCCTCACTTGCTTTATTGCATGGAAGACAAAAACACAACTGTTTAATAAATTGCTTCTTAAATCCCTGTACATATTTGAGAGTCTTCTTGTTGTCTGTTTCTTTGTAAACATGAGAAAATAAGCATTCGCAATCCTAAAAATGTAGCAACAGCAGTGACTTTTCAGTTCATCAGATTCCATCTACTTGTAGGTGGTCTATCAAACACCATTAGCAGCAGAACACGTGCACTCAAATGCATGAAGCAAAGCCAAGAAGCCAGAAGGTTTTTAAGTGTTTGAGTGGTGCAATAAAAAAGTCTTTACACAAGACTGAAACAAAATATACAGATTTGTTATTGTTCAGAGGAATCCAGGCCTTGCTTGAACTCAAATTAAACTGAGATCCTTCAAAATGTTATCTACAACAGGTAAGATACTAATTCTCAATAACCTTTTCACAGAACGTTATTTGAAAGATTTGATCTACAGTTTTAAAACAACAGCAAGTCCGAACAAATCTGAATGAGCTTAAGCAACATCAAAAGGGGACATATACAAAATCCACCTTTTTAACCTTTAAAAGCAGATTGTTGTGTACTTGTAGCCGCCATGAGGGCAGAGTTTTCTGACCTTTAAGGACTTACCAGCTACAGTTTCATCATCTTCATTCTCCTCCCACTTTGTGTCAGACTCTGGCTCCAATATAAAGCTGGAAGGACAAGTGTTCCTTTGTTGACATCTTTGGATTTAAAGAGACAGCCTCAAAATGAGTTGATCTGAGACACGCCTCAGAAAAGGGGTAAAAGAGGGGCTTGTGGAGTTACAATAAGGAGGAATTCAAACCAAAACATTGCAGTTCCACTTTATATAGACCACAACTGAACAATTTAAATGTGAAAAAAATGRTTTAAAAGCATGATATGTCTCCTTTAAGAGGAGAAAAATGTCTTAAAAACTTTGTAAAAAAAACAGATTTCTGTAAACAATAATTAGGTTGTTGCWGCTGAGAGTAGTTCTGTGAGCAGATTAGGCCGGSRTCACACTWCAAGATAATCAGGCCGATTTTTGCCCTTCCGACAATCTTAAGGAAGTCCAGATTATCGTGATGGCTCTAAAGATAACCTTAGCAGATCTTCCCACCGTGGGTGGTGAGTTAAGAGTGATCTAGCCGGCTCGGAAGGATGTCAGGACCGCTCCAACCTCAAATCGAGGATATTCAACATGTTTGATTTTTTTGGCCATATATCACAGTGTGTGTAGTGTTCACCCGAGCTCTCAGTCTTATGAATGAGACGTGTAGCCAATCAGAAAGAGAGGTGACGTAAACACGGAGGGGAATCCAAAATACAGAACACAAAAGAACTGTCATGACTCACCAGAAAGTCTTCTGGATGTTAAAAGTCTTATGGAATTGATTTTCCTCTGGTAAAAACAGTCCACAAACGATCAACATTGTTTCTTCCTTGTTGCAGATGTTTATTTACTCTGAACTCACGTCTCTCTGGAGGTCACGTGAGATTTTTCCTCGGACATATGAATCCTCRCGAGATTACAGGAAGTCTCGCGTGATTTAAAATCTGACATCTGAATGTTCATGAATGAAATAACTTTTTGTGTGTGGTGTGTTGTCTCTTGCGGTGTGGCTGTACACCACACACTGTAGGACCAAACCTGGTAAATCCATGATTTTTTATCCTCACGYGTGGRCTCTATCAGTCTTTGAAAATCGGCTGACTGGTTTAAAATCTTGTAGTGTGACTCAGCCTCAAGAGTGATCTAGTCGGCTCGGAATGACGTCGGGACCGCTCCGACCTCAAATCGAGGATATTCAACGGGTTTGATTTTTTTTGGCCCGATGTCACAGCGTGTGTGGTGTTCACCCGAGAACAAACGAGCTCGCAACCTGCTGAATGTGACACCTGACATCTGAATGTTCATAAATGAAAAATCTGTTTGTGTGTTGCGTGTTGTCACTTTGTTGTGCACCACACACTGACCAAACTTATGGTGTCTCTCAGTCATTGAAAATTGGCCGACAATTTCAAAATCTTGCCGCAGGCCAAAGTTTTCGATCTGGAACAAACAAGGTGGTGTCTGTTAGTGATCTAAACATCTATTAAAACAGGGTGTACTCTTTGTGTTGTGGTACAAACGAAACGCTGCCCTGACATCAACCCTGCACACCGAGAATGTTTTTGTTTGTTCTGCCGGGTCAGCGTGACGCTCAGTATTTCTCGGCTCRGGGGTTCAGATCAGGGTGCGACACTGGACTCCGAACCCGGCGCACTCTCACACTCAGGTATCAGCACGCTCAGTCCGTCCTCTGCTCAGCCGTGGAAACTGAGACAGAGAAGAGAAAAAGCCAAAGATCAGCCTCACACCCCTCTGAGACATGAGGCGGAGCAGGGAGGCACCTTAATCCTCAACTCAGACTGAAGAGAGGAGGGGGGGGGGGATTCCAGCAGTCTCGACCTTGTTAGGTTGGGTTAGTGGGCTCTGTTTCAGAGAAAAAGTCAAGCACTGAGGAGAAGAGAGACAGTGAGACGTTAAATGCCTGTGTGAAGTTTACATCTCTAAAAACGGCGCGCGCGCGTTTTCAGCAGGTGCCAGGAAAAGGCTGTGAGGTGATTTTCAGAGCGATCAGAGAAGAAGCTGGAAAGTCCAAGCTGACTCACGATGCTGTCACCTTCATGAAATGCAGCAGGAGTGAAAGGAAAGAGAAAAAAACAAAAAGAAAGAAAGAAAGAAAGAAAGAATAGTAGGCTGCAAGCAAATCTGTAATATATCTATAGCTCTCTCTGTGTGTGTGTGTGTGTGTGTGTGTGTGCGCGCGCGTGGGTGTGTTTGCTGTCAGCTTTCACCATTGACTGCAGCCACACAGCTCGTGCTCCCCCCTTTTTTTTCTTTGTTAAGAAGAAAAGTGTAAGATGTAAGATGGGCTTTGATGTCTGAATGACAGAGAAAAAGGATCTTAAGATGAACACTTGCTTTGATCGTGTGTCAGGGAGTTTAGGTCTTTGTTGAAGCGATGAGTGAGTTAAAATAACTTTACTGATCTAATGTCATGTAAGTCCACACACACAAATGGAACACAGACCATTTGGTCACCGCATCACRTTTTGGACACAGATTAGTTGGTGCACTTGAACTCCGGAATATCATATTGGATTGAAAAGACAACAAAGGGACCAAAAATAATCCTTTAGATACAAAAAAGGTTCTTAAGAAATTAATCTTTAAAAGTTGGAAGACAGAATCAGTCTCTAGCTATTGTTGCTGGAGCGTCATCACACATCAAAAGCCTTTTAAGTGGAACTWAAAGCTTGATTTAATAATATATTTTAATTGTTTTAGGATTTCCTCGAGAAATTGAACTTAAGATAACAAACATAAAAATCAATTTACGCTGAACAACTCCCGGAAGTGGTTTTTTTAAATTTTTTATTGGTCCAGCAAGTGCAAAAAAAAATAAAATAAAAAATAAAACAAAACACTTTGATGTAATCGTCTGCAGCAAACTCAGACGCTGTTTAATGTGAGCCAGACATCCCCTTTYCTCAGCAGAGCAGAACTCACCTACATCCTGTTCTCCTTCACTGGCCAGCTCTGTGAACGAGGTGGGGGCGCAGAGCGGGGATGCCACAGCGGAACCGATCGAAAGCAACACCATGGAAACACGTGTGGCTCCTTAAAACCCCAAAAATATTCCATCATTAAAAAGAAAAAAAAACATGAAAGGAACCATTTTGCTTCATTTGAGTTGTTTTTTTATTTGCACTCGGGTTAAACAGTAAAATGTTTTGCAAAGCCTGAAGAAGGATGAAGCCACAGTGCTGGCCGGCGAACATGCCTCATCTTGTTCTCTGCACTTATTGTAGTTCACTCAATCCCAAAACACACACACACATACACACACACACACAGACCTAAAACTTTGACAGAGAGCGAGGCTAAACCCAGCTCTTTCATACATCAGTGGGCTAATTTGCCTAATCTGTGTGGATTTGCACATGGCAGACAACTAATAGGCCAAAGTTTAGTTTCTGCTCATTGAAAAATGCCCTCAGGACAAAAATTGTTGAAACCCAACTCTTTTCTGCACCGTGTGTGTAAAGACTGTCATAAAGGTGATGATATTAATCCTTGTAGGGATATTGCTAAAGCTTTTTTTAGTGACCTTTGTCTTCCTTATTTTTCCAAACTGAACTGAGACTGATTTCATCAGAATCACCAGACAGTATCTTTGACTTGATTCTTAGTTTCAAAGTTGGTGCCTTTTTTGCTTGAGGCAGCTTTTCAAGTTGTCTATTAAAAGGTGATATGATTTAGATTTGTGCACTTGAAAGGAAAGAGCAAGAAGAAACTGTAAGATCTTGTCAACCGCAGTACTTTAAACTCACAATGCAAATCCTGTTTGGTATGACAACAGCACAAACCAGGAGTCAGTGGATCAACATTTTATTTACAATAAAAATATACGTATTTTTACGGGCTAAGACAAACAATCAGTGCTGGTAAAGCATGTGTTCAGGAGTAACTCTCATCCACACAAACTCACTGGCACTGTGGAAGTGTTTGAAGTGGCTGCCAGACACCGGGTTGTAAACTGGGCCGAGGAAAAGAACCGGGTCCAGCTGAGTACATCAGTGAAGTCTGCTGAACCAGTTGCAGAGTTTGCAATCTGCAGAGCCGAAAAAGCGTGGTAAGGCAAAAAAAAAAAAAAAAAAAATTCTCTGCCATTAACACCTCATATGCTTCTATGTAAGAGCAGGTGGATTCATCTATTTTCCATGATTTTCTACAAAATCAAAATATCCCTCCCAGACAGTGCAGAGTTGAAAACTAAAAGGAAAACACATTAATGTTGTTCTTGTAAAACAGCAGAGCTGGGTTCATTCCTGTAACCAAAATAAGAGCCACTGCCCAGCAGTGCACTGCAGAGGATTTGGTTACTTTCCCAGTAGTGTTTAGTGTCTTGTGCTTTCCAAGTACTCCCTGATTTAATGGGAAAACACAAGAAAGAACATGTTCCTGTCACTCTAATAAAACTCTAGGAAACAGTTCTTCATATGTTTGTGTTTAGTGACTGAGGAGCTCGGCTGATAACGGTCCGTCCAACCAACTACCRGGTGTGAAATTATTGGTTTTTCCACCCAATACTGTTTTCTGAACTCTAAACACCTGAAAGAAAAGATCCTCATACAGAATTACTCGTTTTATAAAGATGTTTTCTGTGACAAAGTGTGAAATKAAACTAGAGGAAAGGTTTGAGCATATCAGCTTTCAATGATTAGAATCCTCTTTTTTAGCCAGACAACAATAAATTCACAGAAGCTGTTTAAATGTGTACAAATCTTTCAATATTACCTGTGACTGAAAGGCAAAAGTTGGGCAATAATGTTTCTGTAAAGTTTTACRGAAACTTGCAGAGAGTGATTATCAAAAGTACAAGTCATCTATCTACAAGTTAACCTTCAGAGCAGGGGTGCACAATCTCGGTCCTTGAGGGCCACTATCCTGCACATTTTATTTGTTTCTCTGCTCCAACACCTGATTCAGTGACTGAATTATATGATCAAGTTCTGCATAAGCTTGGTAATCAYCCATTCATTTAAATCAGGTGTGTTGGAGCAGAGCAAAAAGTAAAACATGCAGGAYGGCGGCCCTCGAGGACCATAATTGCCCACCCCTGCTTTAGAGTCARTCCAGTACAAGATGGCCACCACAGCTGATCAACCTCACTAAACACAAATATGTCTATAATTCAGTCAGTTTTACAGATCTGGACCTAAAATCTGTTGTGGTAGTAACTGAGAAGAACACTGAGTGTTAAAACATGTGCACAAGATCTTCGACAAAACTTTAAAGGAGACATATCATGTTYTTTAAACCCTTTTTTCCACATTTAAATCATTCAGTTGGGGAACATATAAAATGGAACTGCRATGCTTTRGTCTGAATTCTTCCTTATTGTAACTCCACAAGCCCCACTTCACCCCTTTTCTGAGTCTCAAAGCAACTCATTTTGAGGCTGTCTCTTTATATCCATGTTTTATTTATAAATTAATTAAAATATGTCAACAAGGGAGGACTTGTCCACTCAGCCTTGTTGAATAAAAATAATGAAACTGTAGTTTGTAAGTCCCGACCCTATATTTCAGAAAACATCATAGAGAATAGTGAAAATTTTTCTGCACTCCTACAGACTCCACATACACAAAATATGCATTTAATGGCTAAAAAGGTGAATTTTGCATGATATGTCCCCTTTAAATAAGCTCTTTACGTGTTCTGCTACAGATACTGTGTGTGACTTTTCACTGTACATTTGATCCCACTAACAAATGTGCCAGCATCCATGTATGCCAGTGCATTTTCTGACTTCACACAAGCACTTTTTTCATGATAACGTCATCGTTTAGTCACTCATGCTCAGACATTGTCAGACACTTTATGCTCGAACAGGGAAGGCAAAGCGAGCTGAACTTCTGGCTGCACAAGGAGTGAAATTCTTGGCAGGAACCACCCCGGAGAAGAGAACACCTCTGAATCATAGCTGTGAGAACATCTCAGCACTAAAGGCTGGCACCTCAGGAAGGTGAAAGAGCACAAGGCTGAGTTTAAACGCCTCACTTTGCTAATTTATTCAAATTTATGAAGCTGTGCAAAGTCGCCGGGACATTCCTCCCTCCTTCCCTCCTCCTGCACACCTGTCAGCTCTTAGTCCTCTGCGTGGCGTCCCTTGAGATCCAACTGTTTTATAACCACAAACAACAACTTTTTCGTACAGCGCTAGCATAAATGCCCACGTGGGCCGAGGACTAAATGAATAAATACAGTGAAAGCAGATCAAACTGTGCACTTTTATGGTCTGCTTAACCCCTCCCTTGCTCGTTCCATCATTATCAAGCTTTTAGGCCACAGCAGCTGCCCCCTGCACATGAACTCCTCAAATCCACAGTGGACAGGTAGTGCCACATGTGTGGAATTAAAGGCCTCTTGAAGAACGAGGGTTCGGGTTACCAGCTGCACGCGACAGCTGCCTGGAAAAGGATCTGGTTTCTGGTGGTTTTCGTACAGTTGCTGATAGACGTGCAGCAAAACACAGGACTGGCTATCCCCCCCCTTCAGACACACACACAGCACTTCTGCAACCCCTTCTAATGAGTTTGACTGTCAGGAACAGGAGGGACATTATCTTTGCTCCATGAACTCAGTAACACACTCTGCAGGGGTGGGGTGTGTTGTGGCATCCAAAAAGTATTTATTGTAATATCTTTGCAATGCATGTTTCCATTTATCTATGTCTTAACATCTTTAAGTGTTTATTTTTATCACAGTCAGTTGTAAAGAATAACAACCCTTGCACAAGTTATGCAAGTTTAGTAGCAACAGTAGTCCTGACAACGTGTCCAACAGTGCTGAGGCCATCTGATTTGAGCACAATACGCAGCTCTATCTCTCCTGCAAAAGACAGACTGTCTGTAGAAACTGTAAGTGCCTGGTCTCATCCTCAACAGCAGGGCAGATGCCTGGAGAAAGCGCTCTTGTTTAAGCGCATTGTGCCGCCGGTGAGATAATAGCCGATTCTTTCAAATGAAACAACAAACTCTGGGGGGTTTATGTAAGGAGACCTCAGATGTATAATCTGCGCAGATACACGCTGTATCTGTCGCTCGCTGTTCAGATTGACGACAGACACGGCCAGCCCAAGACGATGTCATGTTTTCCTCCACTTCCACTTATGAATCGGATACTATTCTCCTCTTAGATAAAGAGCGCCAAAGCGTGTCTCAGACTCACGTAGGCTTGTGTACGAAAACAAAAACGAATGACTGGCGATTACGATCGTCTGCAGGAAAAGACTTTTTATCACATGAATCAGAGGAAAATTTACAGGTTGGTTCGTTTTTGGCAAATGTGTTGGGCAGTCATCCTGCAGGAATGCGTCTACACTTCTTATCAGCATGACTGTTGATGACATAATGTGTGAAAATACGCATAGTGTCAGAGATTTTACTATGTACCACATACAACATAGCACTTAAAACTCACAGAAGATGCATTGTTCAGTGAGTGGTGTACACTAAAATGTACTTTTGCTTWTTGTAGATAGTAGCCACTACAGATTTATTTTCTTGCTTTACTTTATAAAACATTTAGTGACTCAACTAAGAAAAAGCGCAACACATACATTCATTAGAACAGCAAGAACTGTGGGGCAACGTGCCAAATTAAATAATAATAAATGTGACCATCACATTTTTATTATTCAGCTCACTTTCTGAGTGTAAAACACCAGTTAAACAATTCCTGTGACTTTTTATTGTTATTTAGTGCATTGCTGCTAAGTTCTAAATTTAATTGGATGTAAATATTAAATCCTAAATCTAAATGTGTAAATTTGAACTGTAAATATTAAATCTTAACTGTTGCAGCTGAATGAAAAAGCTTACATTAGAGAACTCTGGAATGAAACACTTTGTTGCACAGCCTTTTTTGTGATGTCATCATCCTGCGACAAAAGCAACTGCTAACAAGTGCTAACTGCTAACAAGACAGCATTTAAAATTTAAATTCAAAATGTGTTCATTAAAAATATATATGAATGGTACCTGTGGTTGCAACTACAATTTGATGTCTTGTACTGAGGTGCTAGCAGCATGAAACGTGTTAGCAGCATTAGGAGTGTTAGCATCATTAGCAGTATTAGCAGTTGCTTTTGTTTCAGGATGATGACGTAAGCTGCACCAACTGCAAAAGCTGTGTTAAATTCTGAAATGGAGTTTAAATGTAAATTCAACTTGGAAGACTGGTGACCTCACCTGCTCCTGCAGACCTCCATCTCAAGCTCAGCTGTGTCCAATGTCGCAAACTCAGCTACGTCCAATCAGCTCCTGTCTGCCAGTAAATAAAAGCCAGCCATCTCCGTCGCACAGTCTGCATGCCAGCCGACCGTCTCTCTTCAGCTCAGTCTTGTGTCCTCAATAGCTGCCTTCCACGGGCGTAACCGCCATAGGTAAGGGGTGGGACATGCACCCCTACCACACACACACACACTTTTTTTCAGCTGAAGCAAAAAAAAAAAAGTAAAAAATAAAATAAAAAAAGTGTACCCCCACTTTTAAGGTGGTGGTTACGCCCTTGCTGCCTTCATCACACTCAGTCATATAGCAGCCGGCCTCCATCTACCGGCACACACAGGCATCTTATCAGCTAGCCTTCATCTACCAGCTCTCACCATTTATTGGCAGTCCCTCTACACCTCTCATCTTGACATTTATTCTGCACTCAGCTGATGCCATGCGGCTTCGATTTAAGTCTCAGCCTTTCTTTTGGGGGGACATAGAAAAACACCTGTTTAWGAACCCCTAATTTGTCGGCTATCCCTATCATGTATCGTCGTTCTCATCATTCCCTAAATCGCATTCAGGTCCTGCTGGTTTAATGTGGCCTCAACCTCCTCTCGGCTTCGGCCTCTTTTTGGGGGATTAAATCTCCTACCCCTAACTTAAAGCATCTCGTATGAGCTTACAGATTCACTCAGCACTCTTATCCTCTGCTGGGGTCCGAGCGCCAAACTCTAATGCCATTTATGGCATAACGTTGTTGGTCCGGTCATGTCAATAAACCTCCTAAATTTCATTCTGTCTCGTGTGAGTCTTTCCAGGTTGAAATGGAGTTTAAACGTAAATTCAACTCGGAAGACTGGTGACCTCACCTGCTCCTGCAGACCTCCATCTCAGGCTCAGCTGTGCCCAATTGTCGCAAACTCAGCTACGTCCAATCAGCTCCTGTCTGCCAGTAAATAAAAGCCAGTCCTCTCCATCGCACAGTCTGCGTGCCAGCTGACCGTTGGCCTGCCACCACCCCTCCTCCACCATTTGTCCTCTGGAGAAGATACGTCTCGACCGGTTCTTCCACGTTCGGCCGTGTCTCTTCCAGTCCCTCAACCAGCCGGTCAAGGCAGATGGCCGCCTGTCCTGAGCCTGGTTCTGCTGGAGGTTTCTTCCTGATAAGAGGGAGTTTTTCCTCTCCACCGTTTGCTCAGGATTGGAGTCTGTGATGAAGTGATTCAACACAAACTGCTGGCTTCCTCTTTAGATTGTTCTTTTCATGACCACCACCACCAGTGTCGGGCCCTGAGGGGATTAAATCTCCTACCCCTAACTTAAAGCATCTCATATGAGATTCACTCAGCACTCTTATCCTCTGCCGGGGTCCGAGCGCCAAACTCTAATGCCATTTATGTCATAACGWTGTTGGTCCGGTCATGTCAATAAACCTCCTAAATTTCATTCTGTCTCGTGTGAGTTTTTCCAGGTTGAAATAACATTTAGCCACAGCGCTTAAGGTTTAACTTAGATTTACACATTTAGATTTATAATTTAAAATCAAGACACAACTTTATCATTTAAATTTAGCATTTAGTAAGTATGAAAAATGTAAAAAAAACAATGAGCTCAATAACATTAAAGTGTTAGTGGACATCTTTTAACTAGGATTTTACACAAGTGAGCTAAATAATTAAATGGGTTGGTGACTTTTTAACATTTTATTTTCCACTTGCTACCCCATAAAGACACTTTGCTAGAAGTCAGTCAAAATGCTGGTGCAAACATGTCTATTTTAAAATGTTTAAAGGCGATGCAATACTAGATTTTTGGCAGTTGAAAAACAAACTAGTCATTTTAGCTCTGAAAATTATTATTATTTTTTTGTATCAGTGCTTGGCAAATATGAGTTCAAACTGATAAATTATAGATTTACCTTTCTGCACCTTTCTGGGAAACTGCCTAACTTGGAAACTGTGTTTGTTCAGTAGTAAATACAATACAGAGTGATTAGGCTTCCAGAGGGGTCAGTATATTGTGAAACCAGTGTGGCACATGTAAACAGCATGGAGTCTTATGAACATCTTAGACAGAAGTACTGTATGTTATGTGCACTGCTTGGAACATTTGATTTAATGAGCAGTGAGTCAAGCATTCAGATTAGACATAATGTGAGATTAGGATTGTTTTCCCTCAGCTTCCCACACTGAAACATCAAGCATTATTCTGACCCTGCTGCAGGTGTGTATCAGAGCAGAGCAACCTTGTTTTCCAGCTGTCATCATGTGGGGATTTAAACACAGAAGAGCCAGTGTAGGGTCTGTGATACTGAGCCCAAGTTGTGAAGGTCTGATGAGCACAGTGTTGCTGCAGAGCACATGTTTTGCCGTAACCTGTTCGGTGTGATCCAGGGTTGTGTAACTTTTTAGAAGCACGGGGACACATCATGCTGCCAGTCTGGCAGAGTGCTCCGTCTCTGTCTGTGCGTGCTCTCATGTAGAGGCACTGGGAGAAAATCTGAACGGTCACATGGCGAAAGCACCGGACAGCAGCGCTCCATTGTTGCACGTAACAACTTCCCCAGTGTGCACATTCTTATATCAGATGAACAAAAGACATGGGAGAAATGCAGATTTAGTAACCTCTGAGTCTACATGCTCACATGAATTGTATTGTGTCCATGATTTTTTTTAAACATTCRTCCAATCAGCTTAAAGAATAAACATGCTTATAGGCTCAGTTTGAATCATACAGTTTTGGAATTAGAAGCCAAATCATGATGTTCAAAATGTTTATTTCAAAAGTGTATGAAAGAAGGAGTAAAAAGTCCCTTCTGCATCTCCTTCTGACTCTTCTGCCAGCCACATGTGAAAAAAAGTCCCCTGCAGATGAGTTTCTCTGCATCAGCTGTTCATTTAGTGAACCTTTTTTTAAATCCTCAGGGTAGCCGTGGTTTGACCCCGTCATTCTACCTGTGTAAGTTTGTCATGTTTATACTGGAATAGTCTGTGTGTGCATTAATACATCTTCCTTGAACAAAAGTGTCTCACGTTTAAAATAAAATTGCATGTTAAAATAAATAAAACTTATAAAGCAGTCTTACATTTTCACTATTAAAACTGAAGTATTCAATCTATTCAAAGCATTTAAAAATACATTAAAACACATAAACAGCTTARTTATTTCTCCCCTTTTTGTTTTTTAAAGTCAACCGTGAAAGTATCAGACACTACGGGGACAAATTTTGTTGCTATTCAGGTTGAAGGACATGTTTTGTTCTATTTGCTTTCTCGGTCATGTACTGTATAATGTTTCCATGAAGGGTCTAAAAGTAGAATGTGGGACAAAACAATCTGTCTCCTAGTAGCTGTTTGGCAAATCCAGGCCAGTGGAGAAAAAACATGTGAAGAAGAAAAACATGAAAAAAAAGGACCAGCACTACCAAATATGACAGTGGGGCTCTGCTTGAGGCAATAGTTTGATTGATTTGAGGTGGGGCTTTGTCAGAAGGTTATGAACAAATAATATCTTACCTGTTGTGGATGACTTTWTTGTAATCAAAAATATGTTTTGATTGTCTGAGTGTATTTCTGTTTTAGAACTAAACTAGAAAAAATATAAAAATAATGTATTGTATAATATAACTGTAGTACATGTTTCCTAATTCAGCAATGTCATCTCAGTTAAAAAAGAAGCAAATCCGTTATAGACATCATGTTTTTTTTAAATACAATGTCAGTACAGATGCAAAAATTTGCACACTGGGGCCACATGGTTTACTTTTAGTGCAATTTTTTGCTGTTTTTGTTTTATTTAATCGCAGGAAAAAACTGAGCCAGACTAACAGCTGTCCTTAAAGATAACTGATTTTATCTGTTTTTATTAAATGCACCAATATTTCAGATATTGTAGACCATGAAGCCAGCTTGTGAAATCCCAAATACAGTGTTTAAAATACTGTCTATTTTTAATGCTTTTGCTGTAAATATAGAATTCACTTCCTTTTTTCCTTTGTATAAGAGGAAACAAGGGAATATGTTAGCATAAAAATATCGTTTTGGAGACTTTTTTTTCTGTTTCCTATTTGTGACACAATRTTTTTGTCATTTTTGTCAGAATAGGCAGGAAAGCTAGTTTTCAATCTTACTGGAACAAAGAAAAGGCAGTGCCATTTAATGTTAATTTGCTTTAATTTAAACTAGCTTATCATTCATTTCACCACATTTTGTCACTTTTTTATGTTTTTGCTGAAGCCTTGATGTTGAGATCAAAGTACTTTGTGGCCCACATTAACTCATTAACTCATTAACTCAACTTCCTAAAAAATATTCGTCGATCACCGTACATAAATATTGTTTGGACAGCTTTAGTGTTTTTGCATGCCATAAATGTTTACCTCATTTTTGCAAACCAGCACAGTCTTCATTGTAAAAATGAAAACTATTTGTTTTAAATTGGACTTGCTACTATCTACTGCAGGTAAGATACTGACTGCTCATAAGAACTGCACAAAACCTCATTAATTTTTTTAGCCATCCTCTAAGTGGATTTTTAATACAGTGTTGAACATATTTCTTTAATTTAAAATCTAACTTCAAAGTCACACCAAGAAATGTTATGAAATAACAGCATCGTGTCTTCCAACTCCTAATTTATTCCTACATTACCCTCCCACTTCCCACCCTCGTACCATTCTCTGTTGTGACCACAACCCACCTCATGCTGTCTCAGCTCGCTGTCATATTGCAAAACCACAGAGTCAAAACCACCGGCGAGCTCAGCATCTATCAATATTTACCACCACCTGAATAACATGACTCCTGATGCTGTAAGTCATGTGGTCCCTCATGACAGCAGTGTTGACCAAACTGACCAGGCTGTAAACATTCTAGTCACAAAACTGTACGTCCCCCTGTTTTTCTGAGCTGTGTCATGCTTGTGAAGTCCTCAAAAAGCCTCCTGCTTAAAGTGTACTCAGCAGATTACGAAGGAGGAGGGGGAGTGAGAAGAAGAGTGGAGAATTGGCTAGATTGTGACAACCTTGAAACTAAACAATRTCTGCGTGGGGGCAGTGTTGTTTCTTTTCTCCTTGGTAGGGGGTGATGAGTCTTGCCTCATACAAACATGAACCTGTGAAAAAAAAAAGCCCCAACTCCCTGTGATGGACCTCCTGCAAAAAGCCTTGCAAACAGACCAAGATCTGGGTCCAGAGTGTGTGTTCTCTGACGCACGGAGGGCCATGACCGTGCAGCTGAAGCTGGGCAAAGTTGATCCTGTTCCACCGCTAATCAAGACCTTCACTAGCTGATTATCCAGCGGGAACAGCCAACCCCTCTGTGAGGCCTACACAGGGACACAGTATTTGGCTCTGCAATGAAAATATATGCACCCGTGAAACACACACACACACACACACACACACACACACACACACACACACACACACACACACACAGAGGGTGGTTCGCCTCTGGCCTCTAGCGGGGGTGTTCTTTTTACAGATGTGTTTGATGTTCTCTGTTGCCTTTTGTTGCATCAGCACAAGAGCGTCTTTGTACGCCTGGTGCACAGTGCTCCACAGTACCAGCAGGCTCTGGACCGCAGGATCAGCAGTGTTTCTTAACGTGGACTGATGTAGGCCAGTGCGATCTGGGTCACTTGTGGAGATTACTGTAGGTGAGCTCAGGAGGCAGCCACTGACTGCTACTTACTTCTGTCTGCAGAGCAGGCTGTCTGGAATCATGTTTACCAGTTTCTCAACGAAAATACTCAAAAAAGCTTAAATCAACTTGCACATGCATTTGTACATTTACAAGTTTTGTTTGGTCTTAGCAAGTCTTTAATCCTAGGGAAAAAAWTGTTGTGGCAAAGGAAACCGCTTAACCACTGGTGTCATCTCTGATTCAGGAAAAACAAATATATTTTGTTATGAATGTGTCTGACTCTGCCTGGAATGCCCTGTACTTATCTTATTGACACCCAAAGTGTAATGTAGCCCATTCGCTTAATTAAGCAGTGAGGAAGCTGTCAGTATGAGAAAAACAAAACAAAAAACATCTAAATGTCTGAGGTTTTAAGTTTGGCACCTGGAGTTTGGATGGATTGGACTTTCAAGGTTTCAGATGAGTTTCTAGTGGTGTCCCATTCCAGCCCTTTTAAAAGTACTTGTACCTATTCGAAATACATGATACCCTGAACAGATATGGTTTTTATTCTTTTATATGACTTCCAGACTCCAGTGTGAATGCTTTATGCCAATGATGTGATTCATGTAAGTAAGTAAAATTTTATTTATAAAGCACTTTTCTCAGAAATGACTTCTCAAAGTGCTGTTCAATACAAAAAAATACAAAAACAACAATGCAACGATAAACATCATGGAGCCATCAAATATTTCCATCTCAAAAGGTTTATTAGCAGGAACATTGAGCCAAACAAAAAGTGAAGAAATAAAAGAGACAACTGTAAAAATAAAATACCAGCCCATTTCCATTTACATATACATTTACAGAGAAATGCAAGTAATAATTGACCAAGGCAAGGGAAATCCAGCTACCACACAGGTACTGGGTTCAACAGCATATGAAAACATCTAACCAAAGGCTTGTTTAAAATAGAATGTTTTTAAGCCCTTTTTGAATAGTTCAACATCACTGATGGAACGTAACGCGAAGGGAAGGGCATTCCAGAGGCTAGGGGCTGTAAACGACAAGGCCCGGTCACCACGGGTCCTATAGCATGTTCAAGGAACGACTAGTAAATTTTGATTCTGAGAACGCAGGCAGCGAACTGGATCGTATGAAGAGCATGTCCCTAACATAGGCAGGGGCCTGGCCTCTTAAGGCTCGAAACGTAAGAACCAGGATTTTAAACCGGATCCTAAAATAAACAGGTAGCCAATGAAGTTGATTGGAGTGATATGACTAGATTTAGATGTTCGCGTTAAAAATCTAGCTGCAGAATTCTGAACAAGTTGAAGACGATTTAGCTGCTTTTGGTTCACGTGCAGAAGATGACATGACGTTACGTTCAGCGCTCTGTTTACAGGAGTAAACAGGCCTCTATCCATGGATGCCACATGCTAGCATGTGG
>NW_013952416.1:2048698-2050649 GCF_001266775.1 Austrofundulus limnaeus | reverse complement strand
CAGATACTTTATTATGGTATAGTATTTAAATACTGTATATGTCTGAGAAACACATAATATTGGCCCTTTAATTACAATGAAGAAAAAAATGACCAACAACTTGGAAAACAATTACTCGGGTCTTCCGTTGAAGCAGAAATGGCAAAAACAAAAACATCACATTGTAAATCAGGTGAACCAGTGTTTTTCTCACCTGACAAAATATTATTATCACACGCACACTCTGGGTACACTTTACACACAACACCTTCCAACGTGTTAGCGTCACACACTGTAATTATTGTGTTCTTTTAAAACACAAATGGACTTCATCATAATCCTCCTTCACTGCTCCGCACATTCAAAGGATCCTTTAATTAATTTAGCCCCAGAAAGGGCACAGTGCTATCACAACACAAGCTTGTCAGCATCTCCGCTGCCACATCAAAAAGCCACATGTTAAATTACAGCTCATCTCAGAAAACAAAAAACCGAGCGACACAGCAGATACACGTGTTTACACATCGACACACATGCAATTTCATGGGATCAACGCCGTCTGAAATCCCTGAGGGATGTTTTTTTTAAGCAGAAGCCAGTGAATGACCRGCCTGCTGAGGATTTATTTAGGTGTGGGTGTGTGTTTTAATGAGTGAGAGATAATTTAACAAAGGCAGACTAGTGTGTACTTGGAGAGTGAAGGACGGAAGGTATCAAAATGATTAAGTGTAGTTGTGGATGTGTTGCTGTTCTCTATCTGGGATGCAACGTTTCGGCCTTTCTTTGTCTTTTGTTCTCATCTCCCACCACCTATCTGCAACCACTTAAATCCTGTCATCGCACAACGGAAACGCTGACCCAGCAGATCTACAGACTTTTCTACACTCACTCCGAGTATTTRTATTTTTCATYTTTCTGCTCTCTTTCATTTTGTTCTTGTTTTGTTCTTGTCCTCTTTGTTCWATCTCTTAATCCTTGTTTGCATCTTTTAATCAGAAACATGGCGATAATATATGACAGAGGGAATTTAAGCCGTGGATAATCTGACACCGGGGGATTAAGATCATTACTCTTCAGAGAAAGTCAACAATTATAAATAATCATATGGATGCAACAGATTGTGTCATGGTAAATAAAAAAAAGAACAATAGATTTGTTGAATTCTGTTTGAATTTTATTTTGCGAGATTTTGAAATATTTAGGAAAAAATGAATTAACAGTAGACAAATGCTCTTTTATCCTCAAACACTTAACATCAGAGACAATGTTGGCTGTAGTGCAAGACAAGTCATTGTCTTTTGACTGTATAATCTCCTGCTAAACCAAAGGAGATGAGGTAATGAATGTATGGAAATAAAATCCAGAAAGTTTAAGGATAAACTGTCTAATCCCAAGCCAAAAAATACAGTTTTCAAAGCACAATAAGTCAACCCAACTTCTGCTCAGGCTGCAACATCCTTCAGTCACTCTTCTGATCTAATGGGATTTTTGGGTGGTTGGATGTTTGGCAGCAGGTTTCTGCAACATCACACACACACTTGTGCTTGCAGCTGTTGTGGTAAGTTTCAAAAACACACCAGAAGAAGAAGAAGAAGAGGCCTCATGAGGATTCCTGCAGCTCCCTCCCTCCTGGGCCATGTGTGCGTGGTAAAATGAATGGAATCAGTGGCATGCCTCCTAAACCCAAAAGCCTGACGTCTGCAGTGCAGAGTGTAGCCCCGCATTCCAGCAGAAATGCCTTCATAATCAAAATGCTCGCGGAACAAATGATAGAAGCAGCTTGCACACTGCTTTCAGTGTAACTTTGTCAATGCAAGAAGACTTTTTTCCTGAAGAAGTCTTCAGCCATATAAAGACAGCTGTTCAGACTGAATAAAAGCCCAAGGTTTTTAGAGAGGCAGAGTGTGTGTGTGTGTGTGTGTGTGTGTGTGTGTGTGTGTGTGTGTGTGTGTGTGTGTGTGTGTGTGTGTGT
>NW_013952416.1:2045355-2047528 GCF_001266775.1 Austrofundulus limnaeus | reverse complement strand
TGTGTGTGTGTGTGTGTGTGTGTGTGTGTGTGTGTGTGTGTGTGCTCCATCCCCTTGCTCCCACTCACAGTAATGAGCTGCCTAACAGCTTGTTCTGCATTTCAGATGACTGAGCTGTGCAGCCAACCCTCACGTTGTCTTCAGACTGACACTGAACAGGCAGCTAAAACCAAAACTAACCACTTCATAARTAGCTGATTATTAATTTAACACAAGCTTTAATGTGATGCCATATATCTCAAAAAGCTTTCTCWATTTTAACATAGTGTAATTAACATTTTTTATTTTGCTTCATTTGACAGTAAATTATTTCATGGGTTACTACAGTCCCTATTGTTACAGCAGATCCTTAAGTCGTACATTTGATTGAATCCATGGTCCTGAGCATGCAGGGTGATGGATGGTGGAATTGATTTTAACACAAACAGGCCTCCAGCTGAGTAAAGCTCAGCAGCCAACTGCTTTCTGTGGGGTGAAAACTAAAAAACTGGACAAAACATAAGAGGAACACAAGACACAATGTCAGCATGCACGCTTTAATTCTGTTAAAAAAAGCACAATTTCTTAACAGAAACTCAAGTTTTCCAGTTGTAATGTTGCAGATGAAAGATCTGAAACTGGTTATTTGCATATCAGTCATAAAGCCTTTCTTAGAAATGCTTGCCATCACTTAATGGCTAATTAAAGGCCAAACCGCACTGCTGATCAGCTTCATTCTTTTAAAGTTTTATGAGCTGTCGTGTACGCAGTCACTATTTACACAAGTTTCACATGTTTTAATAGTGGTTGCTRGTGTTGCATGCCCAGGTCTCTCTAGCAAATGAGATCTTGATCTCAATGGGGTTTTACCTGGTTAAATAAAGGATCTAAATAATAAAAAATGTGTTCAACCTCTCACAACTCTAAGTGYATCTGGAGCAGTGTAAGCCAAGGTAATGTGTGATGAACTACAAATAATCTCCTTAAAATAAGAGGTCAGAGATTTACAAAGTTCCCTGGTAATATATTTTTTATAAGTTCTAGTAGTTATATATGAAAATGCATTRCCACTTTTACAGATCATTACTTCTTGGACTAAAGCAGCACAGATAAAAAAAAACTCTTAAGGTGAAGGAAGAGGGCAGTGGGAGACAATAAGTCATCTGTATTAACAAGATGGAACCCGTCCTTGTCTTTGTTGGAAGGAGTTCCGGAGATCTTTTCCAACCTTCAGTTTTGTCCAGATGTATGTAAAGTACTTAAAAAACATTTAGTAAAAATAAAAATACCTTAACAGAAAATAACTTTGGTAAAAGTTGTAAAACTGCTCACAGAAAACAAGAAAATAAAAATGAAACCCCTTGTTACAAATTTAAATATGACCTGAAAAGAGTTGTTTATGCACTCAAAGACATGAAGTGTTGAGTTTACTTAACCAAACTGGTTCCACTAAACCAAGCATTTACTCAGCTCAATTTAGTGGAACCCATTGACATCACTCTGTTAAGTCAATTCAACACAAAACACTGAAATGCTAACTCTTGAGCGGCTCATGCAACATCATGCTGTTGTTTTCAGGACGTTTACAGCCCACCGCTCATCATTAAAAAACTGAAACATCCGCTCACTTGCTTTCCACCTCTCACAGAATTTCCTGATGACGTCAGGGAACCCGGTCGGCTGCCCCCCTGCAGAGGGTTGCGATATAAACACGCAGAGGCACMGAAATGCTCCAGCAGGTGGTTATCTTTCTCTCTGTGACCCGTGACCTGGATGTTCAGCTGGGTTTGGTCACGAGGCCTGATAGCGAACCATCATTCAAGGGGAAGGAGGAAGTGGGGAGATTAAAGACTCGCTTATCTCCGAGAACACATGGGACCCGAAAAACAATATGGTGGTTACCCCCCAATGACTAGTGTGCATTTCGTGTCGGGGTGCTTTCATTTGCTCAATTTGATTTTTGTCAAGCTTTCCTTATATCATAGCAAATTTAATATTACAGCAAAATAAGCTTATTAATGAGTTTTTGGCCTAAAGGTTTCTCACATGGCTTCAAAAGAACATACATACTGTAAATGAGGGGCGTCTCCTGTACATGTGGTGACTAACTCTCCGCAGTATGTCTCCATGTTACATGTTTATGAGAGCAGCTGTGCCACATACACCCCCCCAACACACACACACACACACACAC
>NW_013952416.1:2038650-2045193 GCF_001266775.1 Austrofundulus limnaeus | reverse complement strand
CACACACACACACACACACACACACACACACACACACACACACACACACACACACACACACACTCTGCCACTGACCACCATATTTGCAACGACAGATGTGTTCGCACTTCTGCAGCTGCGCTCTCACCTGTTAAGTGAGGGTTAATGACACGTGAGAAGTCACCAGCTACAGGGGAAAAGGAAAAAAGGTGAGCTTAGAGGGACGCCACAACAAGACGGGTACCACTGATTTACAAAGAAGGCCGCCTGACACAGTGACCTAATTTAATACAAAACCAATATATTACATTACATTTTCTCAGCTTTGGTGCTGATTTACGGCTATGAAAGAAGCTGGAATCTGACTTGCAAAAAAAAATGTAATTATTTAATTGTCACTATTTGCAGATTTTGCTTTGCTGCAGTTATTATCAAGCAGCTGCAGAGCTGAGCTGCTCAGCAGTTTAGAAACAGTCAATAATGTGTCCTGTTTTTCAGAAGAACATCACGTTCCTTTCTCTGTGTCAGCAGTGTACACACCCTAGAGCAACATGTCTCGGACATATGGGAGTTACAAGTAAGGGAACCATAAAAAAAAAACTCAAGGAAAAAAAACCTCAAAGAATAAAATAAAAGTATTTGAATGTGATGCAGGTATTCTAAATGGTAAATAAAAAATCAAAAGGGAAAAGATGAAAAGAGAAAAGACATGATAAGTGCTTGATGTGGTTCTGAAGGATTAGTGCTTATTGTGTTAAACTCTGTGAACTCCCTCCCCTGTAACAATGTGGTGTGTAAAACTCAGCTGCCTTTAATAAAATCTAGTCACGTCAAAGACTTACCTCCTTCTTTTTGCATGAACACCTACATACARTATAATTTTGTAATGCTCGTAGCATTGGTTTGGGCATTGTAGGGCAACATCAAATCACAATTATGTTCAAAAYACAGGATCAAAAAAATATTTTATAMCAYATTGGTTGCAATCGTTTTTGGTCAATAATGGAAACAAATATTAAATATATGCTGATTAGGTTTTGAACTCCGGGGTGCAGACAGGATTCAGAGAAGTCAAGAAGTAAAAAAAATACCGATTTATTAAGAAAAGTACACACTGTCTTGCGTGGGTTTAATTTGCAGGGGGGTCAGGGGGGGTTCTGACCCCACAATAATTTGATCCAGTAAAAACAACCCCCCACAACAAATTGACATCATTTGCTCAAACACAATAGAAATTAGCTGGTTAAGTAGACAGATGCAGCTCTCTCGTTGCCTTTAAGCAACTTTAACCTGATTTAAAAAATTACCATGTCATATATGTACGTTTTAGAGCATACCCCCCCCTCCCCCCCTCCCCCCATGGTAGACTTAAAGTTACGCCCTTGCTGTCTTGGCAGCTGAGTACAAAATATGGTTATAAAAAATCACAGGGAAGCTGCGGAAGGAACACAAAGATAAAACATGAAAGGAAAAACGAAACTTCTATTGTTGTTTCTYACTTTTCTTTAAATATGCTTTCATTTCAACATCTCAACCTCTTTAAAACTTTATCTCATAAAGGTTGTTTCAGTTTAGCTCATTTAGCACATCTTGTAGCCTCAAACTGACTAAATTACTGAAGAAATCACAGGAAACCACTGCTCCCTTTTACTTCACAGCTCTTTTTATCCTGACTCATGGTCTGTTCCAACCTGTCAAAAGAACTTCAAAGAGGAGCAATCATCTGATCTTTTGCTTTGTCTTCATGTTGTGCCACTGATGTGAAAGAAATCAATCTGTTCCTGCTTTTTATTAGTTTTTTTTCAACATAATTTCCTGTTTTTTCTCCTTTCAATTCAAGCCAAATATTAACATCTTCCTTTTAACAGAAGCACACGAGGACAGAATAATTACAGCACAATGTTTTTCTCCGAAAGGACAGACTCATTCAGATTCTCAGATCTTTCTGGGCTAAGTTACCTTTTTATTGTGCATAAAGAGGTCATATGAATGTTTTGTCAGTGTTAAAAAAGACAATAYTGACAACATCTGGGTGCTCTTAATCACATTGTTGAGGGCCATTATCCCTGAAAATCCTGCTGGACTCAAACATACTCTGAATTCTTTGAAATATGCTTTAATGAGCAATGATGCTGCTACARCTGTTTAACCTTCTGTATTTTAATCCTGGCTTTGGTGTTTATTAGTCTGTTTGTGCGTGTGTGCATGAGTGTGTGTATGTGTGTATTGTGAGTAGGGCTCTCCCTGATCTAAGTACCCATATGTTGACTCCTTTGAATGCATTAATCATTGGACAAGCATGCATCCCATAAGCTGTAGCTTGCTTTCTTGACAACAATCATCTTGCTTGCTCTAATGAAAAAAACAATAACACACAAACAAAAAAACATTAGAATTATAATGACATGAGGACAAATATAAAAAGCTGGGGAGTTTGTGAAGCAGAAAGATAAACTGTCCCAGGATGTAAAGTGACAGATTTCCAGGCTCTTCARTAACACAACACAAGCAGACTGGAACAGAATTCCCCAAGAAGAAATCCCCTTCTAGCAAAGTCCAARGCATTATGTTTCTCCTCAGATCAGGCTGAAAATATCTTAAGTCTCAGATTACTGATGTGCTTCAAATTGTTTCCTATTGGGSTATTTTTAGAAAAAAATCCCCTCCATCTATCTAAATCTGTTTTCTTTTTTCCCAAAAGCAAACTTTAACCTGAGCTAGTGTGGGYTTTCCTGTTAAACTGAAGGTCAGGCGTGGATTGTTTCCGACTCTAATCTTCTGCTCAGTCATTATGACAACAAGTGTCACGTCAGCACTAATAATGCCTCTCAGTCCGTTGTTTTTTTTTAAAGAAACGCCAGTAAGTTTTGTCATGCTCCTGGAGTGTGAGCTCAGTAATAACAGGAGTGCTGCTCGCACTCGTTGTTGGCTGCGCTCTATTTTTAGAGCAGCTGCTCTATTTTTAGCTCGAGTGACACGAATAGATCCAGCAAATCACAAGTCTGTCTTTGTGTTTTTTTAGCAAAGGGCTGTGATGTCATGAAAGTAGAGTGGAGTAAAGGGATTGTGAATAAGAAAACACACCAATTTGCAGCTTATATTGGATCCTTTGTTACTGGAGAATCCAGTCTGTTTTTAACTYTGACAATTGAAGACTTGTTTTCCACACAGACAGCAGAAAAAAAAACAACACATTTCATATGTTTTATTCTGAATAATGGAGTTTTATTTAAACGGATTTAAATAACCGTCAAAGGCACAAACTTGGATTGGAGACAGAACAAAACAACATGAGTATTATATAATTTGTATCTAATAAATAACAGTGAGGATGTATATTGTGAATTTTTGCAAATTAGATGATGAGATTCTGCAGAGTGGTTTAGATAAAATGAGGTGGGAAAGCCTTATAAAGTGGCATTAAAGGAGGAATGTCATGCAAAACCTACCGTTTTAGTTGTTAAATTCATTTTATTTGGTACTTGGAGTCTCTGGGAGTGAAGGGAAGTTGAATTTAGTCTCACATCAGAAAAGGGGTGAAAGAGGGGCTTGTGGAGTTACAATAAGAAGGAATTCAAAAAAGCATTGCAGTTTCATTGATATAGACCCCAACTGAAGGATGTGAAATGTGAAAAAAAGACAGATTTAAAAACATATATTTCAGGTGGCACTTACAAAACAATGAAGCAACTTGATTTGCAAATACATTTATTACAGTTTTCTTTTAAACAATAGTTCAGATTTTTTCATGTGGAGAACTGTGGAAAAACTTATGGATAATTATTATCTTACCTGTTGACAAATGAGACAAACAACCATTCACTCTCTCACTCACACCTAGGGACAATTTAAAGTTACCAATTAACCTAACCGTCATGTTTTTAGTCTGTGGGAGGAAGCCGGAGTAGCCGGAGAAAACCCACGCATGCACAGAGAGAACATGCAAACTCTACATAGAAAAGTCTACGGGCTGGGATTTGATYCGGTGACCTTCTTGCTGTAAAAGCGTACCAGCTGAGCCACTGTGCCTACTCCATGAAACCAAAACAAACACACAAACAAAAAAAGAAGACAAAATCTGTCACGCACTTTCATTTTCCTACGAAGTTTTAAAACTAAGAAGAAAACTCCCACACAAAATCACATTTCCCACGTTCGGTGTCRAAATAAACCTAACATGCAGGAATCTTGTGCCCTTATTTTTTATTATTTTTGATGCCAATATTTTGACACGATGCATTCTATTAGCCACATAAAGCAGAATGTGTGTATGTTCCTTATTCTCCCTGTCACATATATCCCTTGGCCATCACCTCATGTCAAGGTAAATAAGAAAGCTGTGTCTGTAGTTCAAGGAAATCTCACTTTCTACCACCTGCCCATTTACTGTCAGCCCAAGACCTGAAACCAATCAATTCAAAGCACAACTTATAAATCTGACTGCACATGAGAGAAAGTCATAGTGCTCCAACTGACTTCTGCAAAACCGTTACTCACATGTAAATCACCATGGAGAGGAGTCATTTCAGCGTGTGTCTTGTTTTCTGTCATGACTGCTATTAAAAATAGAAAGGCCTTGTGTAACCTTCACTTTCTGCTCCACTGAGACTTTTCTGCTCCACACAAATTCCATGTTCAACCTCTCAGGTTTTTTTTTTTTTTTAGTAATTGCTATTCGTCTCTCACTTCTCTGTGGTTATCCAACATGTTGAAGCTCAGAATCTATAAAAGGAAACAGCTGAGCAATGTGAATTTGCAAATGCTACTGTTTTGAGAGCAAGGTGCTTTCAGAACTTGCTGAAGCAGCGATGTGATTTTCCCCACTGAGTGCTTAAACTTTCAGAATGACACGTATCTTAGTGAGTTTGAAAAAAACAACAACAAGTTGATAGACAACATGTAGCTGCACAGATAATATCTTTGCTTTTGTCAGCAAACACTATAGTTAGCACTCATTTTGTAAAACAGTTCTGCAACAAAGACCGGCCCATGTTTAAGCTGCCTCTGACACTTCATAAATCACAGATGGAGCAGAGAGAATTAAAAGCTTGAAAACAGAAACTGGTGGACAAATGAAGTGAACAAAATGGCAGGAAAGATCAAAAGAAAAGCTATTGTTGTCAAAATAAAAACCCATAAATGATTTGTGGCATTATATTTCATTATTTTTATTCATGTTGAAGAACATTCTGCACTATTTCACAATGCATCTCTATTATATACAAAATTCAAATGTGCATTGTTCTTTTCAGTTTCATGTTTTTTGAAAGCAAAACATTTAAAGAATATCATGCAAGCAATGATTTAGTTTTCATATAAAACAAAACAAAAAAAAAACTGCCACAAATCACTCAGCCACATCGTGTATGTCTGTAATTCAAACACAATCTATCAAAGAGACAAACAACTGCTCGTCAAGGCTCGTATCCCGTTACCTCGAAAGCTTAGTGCAGCTGCTGTAATTTGCCTTTGAACTACCTCAAAAGACAATTCAGCATCTAAAAGCCCATCTTCTCTCTAATTACACTGTCTGTGTATTATAGGGCAGCAAAAGCATTCTCAGTATTCAGCTCTCTTTGCTTTGAGTTGGCTTGAAACACTAGCTGTTCTCTCTGGTCTTGATTACTCTGCTACCAAAGCTGCTGCTGTAAACTCTCTTTTCAGCTTGTTAATTATCCAAGAACATTTTTAATACACTGCCACATCTGCTGGAGTAGTAAAGGCCAAGCATGTAGACTGACATTTGACATTTTATTATGACTCACGCAGAAGAAATGCCTTTTTTTTTAAAAAAAATTGAGATCATGTTAAGTACTTATGAGTAATCAGTGTCTCACCTGCAGTAGATGAAGGTTTCTGAATTTGAAGAACTGGGCAAGAATTTCTGCAATGTATGTGACTATTACTGATGTTTCCAATGTTTTTTATATGTGCATTTTAAAGTATTGTATTTGAAAAGTTGATGGAAGTRGCGAAATTCGAAAAACTTCTTCAATTTCGCAAAAGTTTCTACGCTCGCTTGAGGGKGTTTTGGGATTTTCTGAAAAAGAGTTGATGTGCAAGAGGGGAGATGCAAACACATTTRTCAAAAATGTGCTGATACAGCAAACATTTACCAACATGATTGATCAGCTGTTTCCGCTGTCGGCATCTTAGCAGATATTCCCATGATGTCAGGAGAACAGGATTTCTTTCACTACTTCTCCAGATAGCATGTAAATTTGTCAATTCCAGTTGATATGACACAACAATAACAACTTGACCGATRGCAACACATTCCTGAAAACTTCTCTCCATTGTCCCGAGATGTGTGGTCCCTGCTAGTTTGTAAGTTTCCTGTTTATTACAGCTATGGGTAATGTCAATGACAAATTACACTTCGTTGCCTGGTTGATTTGCTCCAAACCAGTAGGCAACAGGTGTGAATCACTTCTTTTTGCTATTTTTTGCAATAGTTAG
Source organism: Austrofundulus limnaeus (assembly GCF_001266775.1). Classification (NCBI taxonomy): domain Eukaryota; kingdom Metazoa; phylum Chordata; class Actinopteri; order Cyprinodontiformes; family Rivulidae; genus Austrofundulus; species Austrofundulus limnaeus. The sequence continues at coordinate 2,038,755 of NW_013952416.1, read as the reverse complement.
AAAATTTTCTCTAAATTTGCATTGAAGTTGGAAGGAAACATGGCTAGGGATATGAAGTATTTTCGGGGTTGAACTGAACTTATTTGCTTAACTTGTTGGAAATAT
>NW_013952416.1:2023274-2038592 GCF_001266775.1 Austrofundulus limnaeus | reverse complement strand
TTACATTACTTTTTTACAAGAATAAGTTATGAGCCATAGATAAAGGAATACGCTACATAACAATCGTGCAAAGCAACACAGAGCTCTTTATTTTTGATAAATAGTGACAAAGCAAATCATGCAAAAGTGGTAAAGTGCAAAATGACCCTTTTATTTTCTTTTTTTATTTTTCCATAATCAAAAGGTAGAGGATGTAGGTTAGGGCGTCTGGACCAGTATGTAACGGCTCAGACARCCTGCTTCCATGTTGAAGTTGGTCTAGATTTGACACAAGTGCTCAATTTTGACCTAAATTTGACGATACAAGGGTGTGTGCACGACTGGAGCAGCAGATGAGGCAGTGTGCTGAGAATAAGAAAACAGTCATCTCTCACATCCGGAGTATACAAGGCAAAAGCAAGAAATGAKTGAGTCAGCTGCTAATAGGGCTGGYRTGCACAATGTGGATCGAAACTACTGGGAGAGCAGATTTTAAAGTGATACTGTTGAACACAGGTGCAGCAATTAGTCATAGCCTTTGATGAAAGTTTTACTWTAGAGTCTGTGGTTGGACAAAGTAAATAAAATCTCTCTCTATGTATATGCAGCAGCAACTATGAATCCACAAAAATGCGTGTATTCATAATGTGCAGGAAGTTTGTTTTGGTTAACTCATATCTAGATGGTGTATAATTCTTGTGCACATTTTGTGCATTAGCAGGAAATGTGTATGTGTGTGTGAGCGTAACTGGGAAGAGAAAGCAAGATGTTTCAGAGGAAAGTGGACAAACAGCAGGATGCAACAGAGACACCCTTAACATCTCTCTCTCTTGCGCCTGAGTGGAGGTGAATTATGCGGACGTGTATGAGACAAAACAGAGGAAACAATGTGTGGCGGTAAAGACCTAAAGAAAACATTCAGGAATATAAACTGTCACTTTAAACTAAACACATTTAGTTTCATGTTTGCACCATGATTACCTACTCATTGCCAACAAACAGCAAAAAGCAGTAAAATTGCAGCAATCTGACATTATAACTGAAGCATTTCGAATTTTTTGTCTTTGACTTCCTGYGACATCAAATTTTTGAACATGAGTTTATTTTTGTAAAAATAATATTGATAACATTGTGCTAAAAAATTTACAAAGCTGAGATGAAAAGTTGTTATATATTTGCATGTGCAGTAACAGGAAGTGATGACAAATGGGACTGTCTGCATGTAAACAGAGTGCTACAACAGCAGACATCACAGACTATAGAGAGGAATCTGATGTTTTTTTTAGCTTATTTTGATTTTGATTATCTTTGGAGTTCAAAAGATATTGTCTCATTAAACAAAGAACAGGGAGTTCACCTTTGAAGTCACTTCCTGTTTCACTTTGGCTGAGCAAAGTTCAAAAGAAAATATGCCAGTTATGTGACAATGGTTAAAATCACATGTAATRTGCCAAGTTTCTTAAATAGAAGGGCATTTGCTTTGATGTTTGTATTTGATGGGCACTTTAATATAGTGATTCACTGTGACTAAGCACCACCTAATGTACTGTRTTCCAAGTGCAAGAGAACTGGCTGCAAGTTCACACAGAAGGTTCATCATCTGGAATTGCTGCTACACCTTACTGCAGGAGAAAATGTGAAGAATTTTTAAGACTACACTCCTCAGGCACTAACTCACATGGTGTCACACAGGTTCATGTACATGTTCCCAGCGACTCTATTTTTAGTAGCAAAAAAACTTTTCACAGCAGCAGGTTAAGATTAGAGTCTGCTTTTGGTCAAATCTGACCAGAATGAACCAGATCGACTGGGTACAAACTTCACCTGAGTGTCAGATTAGCTGTCTGTGTACAGCAGAAAGCAGCCAAAGGCATGGGAATGTAGGGCAGCCAGAGAAGCAATATGTGCTTTAAGTAGATAGCTGCACAGTAAACATCCCCGAAAATATCCCTGTTGCTCCATATGTTGCTTTTCCTGGAGGATTATTCCAACCAGGAATGGAAAGGTTTATTCTTAGAGCCCCAGTTCCTTTTTAAAGCAACTATTACTGCTATTTATAACAAAGCACATCTCACAGTTTTCCTCCCCAACTATTAGTGCTTCTAAATCAAGCGCTGTCTAAAAGCTGTCCAAGTGTAATCAACTCTGCGCCGGACTCGGAACAATCTCATGTGATTTAGTTATGCTGACYGTGCTGGTGTGGCTTACTTGAATCAGCTAATGTCAAACACTAGAATCCTCTGCTGAATGTGGTGAAATACCTGCCTGAGCAGATCACCCTGCTACTCTTGGAAGACAATAAAAACTGGGAGTTGCTAACAGCGTGTTCTGGAACTCCGAGCTATTCTTGTTAGGCGTGTGGCTGTAGTGAGCCAAACAGGCCCGGGATGTGTCACTTATCACTTTTGARACTCTGTGTGACCGTATGTCTGCATCTCTTCTGAAACAACTGTTGAGTTTTCTGCTGCAGACATGTTCAGTTATGTGTTTTACAGATACTCCAATGAGTTGTTCGTATGCCTTTGAGTCAGCGTAAAGGAGAATATGCAGGGCGGGGATCAGTTTGATTCAGACAGAAACACAGATGAAGACAGTTAAACTTAGTGGGAATAAAGTCACACTCATTTTTGAAACCTCTTTGTGACTCCACCCCCCACCCCGCCCCGTGTGTCACAATGAAATCTTATCTGTGTCTAGAGACAATGGGTGTACGCTATTCGCTTGGTCTGTTGAAGATGCCGTTTGAGCAAGGGACGTGCATATGAATGGAAATTCATCAGTGGGTGTGTGTGAGCCATCTGTCAGAGGGTGTGTGTGTGTGTGTCCCCAAGCGCCTTGTGAACAGTCTGCTTGCGGGTGTGTGTGAAGAATGAATTGCCACTCGCAGCAGTGGGCACTTGGATGCACCAGACACCTGTAAGTCACCCAAGTTTCTAAAATGGAAGCAAACAATGCACATCTTTGATCTAAACTGAGCGCTATGTGCGTGCAGACGTGGTCACACGGCAGACACATGGCTCCGGAAAACATGCAAAGTCCACAAAGAGAGGACAGATTCTACTTTTTCTTGACTTTTTTTTCCTGCAGCCAGTCGTGCAAACAACAGGGACAGAGTGAAGAAAGCAGATCTAAGCTGCAGTGATAAAGTACCCTCAGCTGACCGGACAGCTCGGGTGTTATTTTAGGAGCTCATGTACTGAGGTTGATGACCTGCTCTAACCCTTTTTAACTGACTAAAGGAGACCTTATACAACCCGTCCTTGTTTACAAGTTAAGTCTGCACGCTCTGGAATGCTCCAGCAAGTTATGTCATCTGTACAGATTTTATTGGCGTTACATTACAYAGATTGTTTGGTTGTAGCGTTTAATCAGCAGTGCATGACTTCTAACGTGTTCTTTCAAAAAGTACATCTGCAACTTAGACCATGTTCCTCTTATATCACAGAAACCAGTATGAGGAGTTTTTTTTTCTTTAGTTTAAAGCAGACACGGCATCTGTCGCCTTGAAAATGCATTTATTTCAGGTCCCTGCTCCCTGATCCTACCTTCTGCCTTGAATGATAAGATTAAAAACTTGTGTTAATAGGATYAGTGAGCCTTTACACCTGCCACTGTGTTATGGGTGAAAAAGGCACAAGCTTTCAACCCATCACATCCTGTCTTGCAGTTTTACATCTCCATTTCACTAGCTCAGAGAGAGACAGCCAGTCTGCCACCTTACTTAACAAACCAGTTCTAGCGAAGGTTTTTTTTTTTGCACATTTTATCAAAGTCAAAACTAGGAGACAGTAGTGGCGCAACTCTTTCATGCTGGCAGGCATTTGATGTTTTACATTTCAGCACAACAGATGCTTGCTGAGAAGTGAGGCTTCCTCAGCATTTCAGTTGAGGGATCTCTCCAAACACGAGCCCACCCTGCTGCTCAAAAAGACGCTGTGTTGTCTAGYGCTGATCATGTGTGGGCGCAGGATGTTTGATGCCACAGCCACCTAAGCCTTGTGTGTGGAGAGARMMCCCCCCCCCCCACCCACCCAGAGAAATTCAGCCCAAATACTTCCTAACCAGCCAGTGAAAACCAAAACAAATAGAATTTCTTCACTGTAAAAAAATTAATAAAAAAGTGCATTCGCAACAACGGTGCCCTTTCAGTCTTGGAAACATGACTGTCCAGTGTGCAYGCAAACACAAAGACCACAGTAACCACTTGAAACATGACTAGTAAACACAAGCCTATGTGTTATAGCAAATCAAAAACAGGCCAAATTAAAATCCCCCCAGAAACACCTGTGTGTAGAGACAACACACCAACAACAGCTCCCCTGGGTCTGATGAGTTACATAAGTGGGAATGATTTTTTTTACTTWGAAAAAAATAAATTCTCTGTTGCTTTGCAGACTTAATCAGTTTATGAGTGTAAAARATGAGAGACTCTTGAAGTAAAACTTTGGTTCATTGCTTTATAAAAGAAAATATAAGCCATGTGTAGTCCAGTGGGTCCCAAATTATTTTTCTCAACGCACCCCCCCACTCTCTACTCCTCTCCTCTCCCAAAGACAAGTTCAACCTTTRTCTCTTTATCAAAGGTAATAAAATAATTAAGTGAAAAGTTGCAAACTTTTATTTTGAAAATAAAAAAGGAAGAACTGAGTTAAACAGTTTTAATTATTCAAACATACTTATACAATCTATAAATTTACATTTTCCTAACCTCTGAGAAGACATGGTTATGGGCGCCCCTCTGACACTACTCCATCACCCCACAAACCCACACCACCACCACCACTACCCAGGTCTAGTCTCATGGTGATTTATTGTCCTTTTTTTATGTGAAATGTTTTCTTGAAACTGACAGATTGAAAGTAACTCCCCACCCCACCCCTGCTTTTAAGTCTGACACCGATCAGCTGTCTGCTACTCAGTGAGTTCCTTACAAGCACAAAAACAAGAAATTATTATTCTGGGAAAACCTAATTTGCTGTGAGAGCAGTCTTCAGGAAGCTAACACGAATTGCACACAATGCCGGCGAAACGGCCTTTCTGTCCTTTGGCGCTCACGTCATCTCCTCTGCAGGCTGTCGGATAACCCTGAACACAAAAGGGTTTCCTGTCAGTTAGATAATCATCAGACACTACGTTCACTTCCTCCACCCTGCCAGCCCCAGTGACTGCAGGCCAGAGAGGCTAACAGGGTGCAGTGCGCTGATCTGGGACCAGCTTTCGCTTTTTCTTCAGTCTGTGATGCAATTAAGCGCAAGCTGACTCTTTAGTCTGAGTCAGTGGCGGTGCTGACTGGTGTGGACATGCGGGTCAGAGTTCACCATACTGCATTAGAGGGGTCAAGCCACTGAGTGACCTTTGTCTTGTTTAGCCCCGTGCCTTGGTGTAGAAACAAATATGTCATAGAATCTACTGATGAAAAGATACTGGGTCAAGATTAGTTTTGATCCTTTTTTTTAATTAAAACTGACATTTCATAATCAAAATGTTTTTTATAGTCAAAATGATACTTTCAGCAAATTTTGAGATAGCTGCACGGCTATAAAGAGATTTATTTTACATGTAGGGAAGTTAAAGCAAGGAAAGAAAATGACTTGAAAGAAAATATAAGGAAAAGCTTATTTTTCTAACTGTAAGGATTATGTTGTACAATGTTGGGCACTTTGGTATTATTGTGGCTTAGATGTGATTTTATTAAAACTAAATTTTGCTTTAGATGYTTTTGCTTTCCACAACTTATCATAACTCTAACACATCTGAAAATAATGAAACAGTTATTGCAACAAACAATTCCCATTCACTAAAGTACTTTTAACTAAATTAAATCATTTTTATTTCACTTTTGATCAAGGCTGTCATTTCTTCACCACTGAATCATTAATTTACAACGATGAATAGTGCAAACATTGTCCTTTTGAAAATTCAAAGAGAGAAAGCTTGTAAAAAAAGGAAAGATCTTTTCTTTTAACCCCAAAGCAAATATGTAGTTTAATATAGCATAAAATGTTTGAATATGGTTTGGAATTCAGTCCCACTCTCTTTAAACACTTATTATTGAACAAAGTCTTTGAAAACAGCCTTTTATGTTGTCTTTGGCGAAGCATAATGATGTTTCAAAGCCTGCAGCTGTTTTAATAAGTTCAGCAAAGAAAGTGGCTTTTTAGAACAAAAGATAAAAGGCGAACAGATTTATGATCAATGTCACCAAATATTTGCTGATTATAGTTAAGAATATTCAGCATTTCACAACTTTTATGTTGGGAAATATTGACAAAAATATATGTTTATACCTAAATTTCTCAACGTCACCAGTCCCAAAGGCTGTAAACACAATGGGTTTCTCTCACTACATGCGGCGCTGAGTGTAAACAGTCTCACTGTAGGCTGCACTGTACACGCGGGTGTGAGCGTGTGAAAGTGTGAGAGAAACAGAAACCAGGTCACAGCTCTGGGCGGGGGGACTCCTCTGCTGAAGGAAACTCCACTTAGCTCGGCATTATCTTCATGGCAAAACATCATGGGCGCTGCAGCTGCAGTTTGTTGCTGCAGACTTTCATGTCTCGCGCAGTAAAAATAAACTGGAAACTTCCACAGACAAACAATCATTCAACGAGTGAAAACTGGTTCAGGTTTTCAAATTTTCTTTGTATTTTTTATTTTGCCTATGACAGCTTATGGAACTATGAAATTGAATGGTACAGATTCTCACACCAAAAGGCTGGCCACATGCTACCCCACATAATGACAAGCCCACATATGCACACCCACGAACCACCCGCACACACAACAGTTGAAAGCGTCCCATAGAGAAAGAATCATGAGTCATACGCCTCAGTGCTGTGAGGTTCTCTCCCTCTCTCACAACTCTGCGTTGTGTGGTCGGGCCATGCTTTAAGATGCTACACTTCACCTGCTCTGACTCACCCTCATTTTTTTTTTTGTTCGTCTGAAAAGGTCACACTGTAAGCTCAGAACAGTGCCAATCAGGACCACTTGGCCAGGAATCTTGCTCCTGATGAATGAGCAAACTTTTGGTAATCACTTTAAAATGCACAGGGATGAACAGAAATATAGAGATCGTTTTCAGAGATGAGAAAAACTTTAAAAAGTTGGTATTTTGAAAAATTATAAATWCACTAAGAGCTGAAAAATAACTTGYCCAGATTGAAATGTTGCAAACCTTTGTTGCACAAAAGTTTCAGTCTAGAATTTAACCGTTTTCGCTTCATTGGGATCAATTTTCCAGGGATGGACAAACACTCAGACTTTCACAAATCCATGAAAAAGTTGCCATACTTGTCAAACCAAATGAAATTGGAAAATTATTCTGTAGGCTTCAGATTTTGTATTTCAGGACTCTTTCTGGCATGTTTGAAATTCCAAAGTGTTTCATGAATGCATTGCTAAAGCCCTCTTGCATGTCACAGTCTTCTGATAAAGATTTGTCTGATAATTTTTGAGTATTAGAGAGATAAAATATGATTTGATTTRTGCAAATGTGTTGCATATTATCCCTCTATTATCTTTAACTTGCTTCCTCCTGTCAGGGTGACGGGGGTCACTGGTGACCACCACGTCCAGCAGTTGCTGTGTGTGGTGGGTGGGGCACACCCTGGGCAGGTTGCAAGTCCATCACAGGAGGACCACACATAGAGACAAACTGGAGATGCCTGGAAGAAAACCCACATGTGCACGGAGAGAACATGCAAACTCTGCACAGAAGAGTCCCAGGCTGGGATTCAATCCAGCAACCTTGTTGCTGAGAGGCAACAGCTCTCCCAGCTGAGCCACCATGCCACCCTGTTGTATACCTGTTGTATATAACGCATAGTGCAAATTCTACCTTTATGCATGGATAAATGAAGTGTTTGGGTGGTCCTGAGTAACACTAGAAGCCTAAAGTTAGATGTGCAGATTCAGTAAAGTGATTGTTATTTCTGGAAATATWTCCAACTGTCGATACGAGGCAGATCAAAGCAGCGCGGCGTGTTGAAACAGTGATGAATGTCTTTCTCCTGAGCACCACTGAGCAGTTGCTGTGGTGACTAAGACGGGCATTGTGCATCATGAAGCTCATGTTCAGCAGAAGTTCTGTTGCACAGAGCCGTCTGCTGCCTCCTCAAAGCACCGAAGGCCAAACTGCTCATCGTTACACTCTCTCTTCACTCCTCTGTTGTTATGTCCTTTTCTTTCTTTCTTTTTTTCTCCTTTCACCCTGAGTCACTGCTCCCGGGGGGGAAACGAGGGGGGTAATTGTGAGTCATTCCTGAGGGTATGATCAAATGTGTGTGTTTGCGTGCAAATGCACACTTCTGCGTGTGTGTGTGTTTCATGGGTGATTGTGTGATTCAGTCGAGTGGGCTGTGAAACCTGAGGAGTGGGTAGTGAAAGAGACGAGCAGCACCAGCACGATACAGAGAGTAATCTTCTTTGCTGTCCCTTTTCTTCTCCCCCTGCCCTCAGGGAGACACAACAGCTGCACCAGAGCAACACCCCTTTAACTGCTTCACCACACACCGTACACTATAATGCCTCATGCAGAACATGAATGGCTACCAACACAAAGCAGTTTTGTACATTTTACCGTAAAACTGATACTGAATCTGTGAGATTCTCGTAGATTAGACAGCATTCTGATCAGCTGTTACTCAGCTGTTTGCAGATAATAAGTCGAGGCCTTAGAAGCATTTATGTCTTTTTACGAGGCAGGACAGCTGTCTGCAGCATCTCCCACAACCCAGGGGACCACGTACGAACAATACAGAGACCTACCTCTGACCTGATAACCTCTCACATTGCTACTTGTTGACCTTTCACCTCAGGCTGACAGTTCAGCGTGTGCCTCCTGGACAATAAGCTGACAGTCTTTTGTTTGCTGCTATTCAAAATGGATGGACAAGTTTTGACCCTGCAATGAATGCAGACTATTGTGGTTTTACTGACCAGCAAATGTTTGATTTTGCCATAATTATTCTTAAAGTAGACAACTAGTCTCTCTTTTTGTCTCCTTTTTTAGGAATTAAGCTAAAGCTTTTAGAATGCATGACACAAAAAGTTTGTTTGTTGTTTTTCTATTGATTGTTGATGAAGATACATCCATTTGAGCATCAAGTAGAAAGCAACAAACAGGTCAGCAGACATGTACATTAAACTCCTGACAGGACCCACAATCTTTCACTCACAGTAACTGCTCCACCTGATTCACCAGACATTTTACTGTTGGGGTCTAAATGAGTCGYGATGTCTGAAGTGAGTACTTCAGACATTTCAATTTTTACACGCCAGACATTCCTAATGCCTCTAAAACTGCAGGACATGTCTAAAAATGAGTTAAAGGGGCAATATCATGTAAAATCAACTTTTTTGAGTTTTATATCATGTTATAATGTTATACTCTCATAAAAACATGCCCAAAGCCTTGCTTTGACTCATTCATGCATGTTTGAGAAATCCTGCAGCGTTTTTAGGCAGCCATGCTGGGGAGCAAAACGACAGGTGGGGACCAGAAACGCCCCTGGGACGTGTCTTTAAGCCGAACTTCCTCATTGCGGAGCACCCCACCACCACCCACCCCACACCCCGCCCATGACTCCTGCAATAACAAAGCAAAGTGAAAGTGAAACAAACTGTCTGCTGCTCTTAACGTTTCTTCTCACTCATTGAAGCTCTTTTCAGATTCAAAATACCTTTGAGGAAACATATTTTCAGATGTCAAGTATACTGCATCACAGCGCGTGTGCCCCCACCCCCCCCCACACACACACACACACTGAAATGCTTTAGGACCGAAGCGGAAGGTGGTTCTTAGAGAAGGGGTTATTGGGCGTGTTTAAACCATAAACACTGTGGGCTACGAGGCCTACATGACGGTATCCTTAGWCCMTGCTTGATCTCTTTAYAGCCTGACCCTGACCCCAACACTAAGGTTAACCAGGAGAAMTGTGACCCAAGTASSGTTCTCCAGAAAAAGTGKTGCCGTACAGTAACGCCCCTTTTGTTCTTGTCCAATCAGGTGGTGCCRTTCGGTGTCGTCCCTTTTTTGCTTGTCCAGTCAGGTGTGTTCCTTGAACAAGGTTCRTCAAATCAGGTGTGTCGCTTTAGAATCGCCTTTCGTTGTGACACGCCCACTCGTCCGCACTCGTCCGCAGAKACCCCTACTTGGGTTCTTAAAGAGACAGAGGCCARTTTCAAGGCGTTTAGAAGAGGAAGTGATGAGAAGATAAATTTATTTTCTATTTAAACATAAAACAGCATTTTAATAACAAYTAAARATGACATAGATACTTTATTATGGTATAGTATTTAAATATATGTCTGAGAAACACATAATATTGGCCCTTTAATTCARTTGAAGGATCGTTCATCCCTWACTTATCTGAAGTGTTTAAAAAGGAGAAAATTTAAGCATTTTTTATTTGTTTTTGTGGCAAAACTGCAATAAAGGTGGCTCACGGGTCACATCCGGCCTGCAGGTGACTTCCATCCGGCCYGCYAGTGAGCGTCCCCCCATAAATGACAATATGGTGGGGACGCACTGTTATGTCACTGTTATGGCAGTGTCATTACAGTGCCATTCTGTATACACACCTATAAAATCCCATCTAAATAACCATCTTATGCAAAAGCAAAGGTGGTGTAAAAGGTCTTTTAATAGTGTGTGCATAAAGCATGATTAAATTTGTGAGTGTGGGGTTGTTTGAGGACAGCAGGATGGTCTCATCAGCTGTTTACTCGAGCTCCTCTGATTCTCATAACTCAGGTTGTGTTTGCTGATGGCACTTCCATAGAGCACATTTCCAACTGCCCATTGTTTTGTACTTTTTTATTCCTTTCTGGATCATGGGGGTCACTAGTGCCCCTGTCCAGCAGTCACTGTGCGAGGGGTATAGGTGCACCCTGGACAGGTCCATCACAGGACCCAGAACTTATTTAAAAACAAATATCAGGGCTGAACATCCACGTGATCTCCAGCTTGTTAAAGGTTTGGTTCAAACCTTGGTTGCAGAGCTGAGTTCTCTTCATCTGTTTCTCTAGGGATTTATTCTTGATTATTTTTTACGATAAATCAGAATAAGAGATTGTCAGCACTGGCTTCGAAAAGAGAGCGGAGGAGTAGAGTGAGAAACTACTCATTCCTCCACCACTACCTCCCCACTCCACCCCCTAAAACAGTCTGCTCCGCAGAATGCCGTTCAATATGAGTAAAATGGCAGCTTCTGTGCAAAAGCCATGCTGTAGTTTGACCAAAGCATGTCACAAATATTGCACTGAGGCTTTAGGAAACCGTGTGAGCTTGTCAAAAATAATCTATTTCTTTATCCTTTTCTTCTTCTTCTTCTTTCAGATCAGACTGCTTAAACAAACAAAACTGCAATAAGTGTTTAAAATAGGAACCCAGCTTGAAAGCATGCAACCCTTCAGTTTTCTCTGGCTTGAAACTAAATTGATAGATTTTTTTCACCCCCAAGCAGCATGACGAGTACTTTAATAAAGTCATTATTGAACATATGTTTCAGGCACATGCCTCATTGAGACAGGTTGTTCCACAGGCTATTTTAAGAGTCCTCTTCTGTAAATCAGTTATTAAAGTCAAGCATGTTGAGGTGGGGTCACAGGGACAAGTTCTTCTTGTACAGAAAATTGTAGCTGTCTGTTATATATAACTTGATGCTTTGCTGTCAAAATGGTTTTCTTTTTCATGTCCATTTTTTGCTGTTATTTTGTCTAAAAATAGCATTAGGTCATTCCAGTAATTACTTAGTTATTTGAAACTGATGTATTGTGGTAGAAACTGTGGAATAGCAAATGGATTGCTGGTAACATTATTGTTCCAACATCAGCAAGTGAAGTAAATGACAGTGCAGTTTTACTGAAACCAGCTACTGCCTGTGCATGTCAGAAAAAAAAAAGCTGGAGTAATACAATCTCTGAGTTCTTTCTAATAGCTATCGATCTCCTTTCCTGCTTTTTATGGAGAACATCATTAGCAGCCTGCATGTGTGGGTTTATGTGCATGTGGATGCAGAACACTTGTGTGTGTGTTTGCAGTACAAATTCAAAGGAGTGCATAAATGTTTGAGTGAAACTACTTGTGCTCCCATAATCTTTTGACAATCTTGGCTTAAAGCACATTTACTGGGAGCCAAATGAGACACTCGTTACTCTAGCCTCATGTTCGATTCTCTTCTCTCTGGGTCAGAATGTCCTGCACCCTTTCCTTTGTTCCTTTATTTGCCTCGTCTGCTCCCTCCAACTTTGCTTACCTCACGCACTCTGTTCAAACGACTCCACCTGCGCTTTCACAGCGCCGCATAGAAACCAAATATCACAGAGCCTGGTTACTGAGAGTTGCTTTCTTGTAATTGCCGCGCACATGTGCACCGGTGTTGGAGGATTCTCCTCTGTCACCACACAGATTAAAAGTAAGTCCTATGCAAGTAAACAACGAATAAAAATGAAAGCCCACCAGTGTCGCTTCTGAGTCAGTAAACACCGCCCACTCTTTTTGAGGGGGAGGTGAAASTAGTTGGTAAATGACATGGKTTTTTTTTGAAAACCAAGTCACAGTGATCCGGTGCACGGTATTATGGTGGGATACAAAGGGGGCAATACATACAAAATGTGAAAGTTAAAGGGCATCTATGGAGCGATGTTTTACTGTAAAGGAGCACCATGTTGCACCGAAAAAGGTCACCAGTGATAAAAGTCAAAGGAAAAATGATCATAAGACCTTTATTTTTTTTCCAAGAAATGAACTTAAATTTCTCTTTTCAGCAGCTGATAATGTTTGCAATTTATGAGTCTTCTTTGTAGTGGGGGGTGGGGTGGAGTGGGGGGTGTTCTGCAATTCTGCAAAAATCACTAAACTGTGACTGTGATGAGACAAACAGCACAGTCAATACAATAACAGAGRGCATGTGAATTTAAGTTTGACACCATGGCTTGTCCTCATTGTAAGGCCACATTCTCTCCATAGTACAGCTTGTTTCAGCATTCCAGGAATACAAGTACATTCCGCACTCAGCTGAAACAATCACCTATTCTAACACCGGTCTTAGAGCAGCGGCTTCAGGTCTTTTGAAGCGTGTCAGAACTTATGAGCAGATTTTTTTAAAGGAACATTCAGATTCTTTAAAGTGAGGTTTTGCAGAAATCGTTTCAACAATAGCTGTGTCCCAGTTCAGGGGCTGCAGCCTGCCCAGACCGTGACCCACTGTGACCACGCTACACACMGTTGCCACAGTGATGCATTTTGTATGGCGTGCCTTCAGGCTTCAAATGTGTTGGGACATGTATTGACACGCCTTTTCACTGGAGGAAACTCTTCACAATTAAAAATTTTACACATAAATAAACAAATAATTAAAAAAGCATTAATAATTGATAATTTACCTCCAATATCAGTACTTGTAATTGCATTTTATTTAATGTCTTGCRAATAAATTTAATCAGTTAAATGAATCAGCTAAGCTGCTAATCATACGTGTAGAAACACATTCTTTGGTCCGAATTTAGAATTTTCAAACTACTCAGACTTGGTTTAAAAAATTAATTAATCTCAGCCATTTTTACTTCCCCGTTTAGCTTGCTTTTGGCACAACRGACACTGGAATATCTTCARMKGGGAAGGATACTCATWTACAGCCTTCAGTTTTGGGTTTTTGTGGGACAAATGTGGACTTCGAAAGATGCAGCCCCTGAATTAAGACACAAACTCAATTTTGATTTCCTCCCCACCACTTGGACTAGCTGTTAGCTCATAAATGTGGACATGATTAAACACATTTTCTTCAAAGTGAGCTTGTTCAAAAAGCTATCTACWACAGGTAAGATAGTAAATGTTCATACTCTTTCCACAAAACCCCACTTCAARTTRTTTAATCTCCTTCATGTATAACACTAAACAGAATTAGATTGCTGCCACTTGATTTCCATTATCACCAGAGTTTTGTTACCATAGCTCTGTTTAACTCCTGTTTCAGGTAAAAGGAAATGCATGAGCATCATGTCATTTTTACCTGCAGGCTGCGCACGGCCTTTAAGTGAATAAAAGCAGGCGCCATTGTTTCAGATAAAGGAGATGTGTATAGTCTGTTGGCGTCAAAGGTTTGGGGCAGATTATGGAAATCAGGAGAGAAAAAAAGGAACTGGGAAACAATGTAGGTGAGAGGAAGGGATGACTCCCTCCAGTTTTGCATAAGAGGTTGCCCTTTTGGAGAGTACGTGCTATAATGTGAATACACAGAGGCCAGAGTTATTCTGTAATAAGTCAAGGATCATGAGTCCATTATTTACRTTTCTACAGATTATTCCAAGTGTAATTATTATGCAGAATTTATTTTCACTCAGCCTTATTTGGTTTCATGCGACCAAGGTCAGTAGTTCCAAACATAGACAAGAAACCACTGAGTGATGTCACAGGCATCCCATAGTCGGCTCCAGAGTTGCTACGCGTTGCATGCCAGCACCGCATGACCCTCTTCACAATGCAGAAGGGCTCTATCTCTAAATAACCAAGGTGGAGATTAAAGCCGAACAGCACCTTATGTTCCCTCCCTCATCCTTCACGGTCAGGAGGCAACATGTGACGAGACAGTTCTGTTTTCTGCTCCCATCATGTGCTGCACAGAATTCAGTCAAAGCAGATAAGATATAAATATTGTTGACAAGACGCACAAAAATATATATTTATTTGAGACGTGACACAACATGCTGTCAGTCATGTAACGTGACTCCGTCGCAGGTTGTAATAGATGGTGTTTGGATCCTCGCAGGAGCTATTTGTGTCACCTTCAGATAAACAGCCACAGAAAAAGGTGTGCTTATTTTTAGAACAGTAATTTGAACTTTAAGATAACAAGGAAATAGGTGATATAGGAAGTCAATTAGAGCTGTTTACAGCCACTATGGACTTTTCAAAAAATAAAAAAATAAAAAAAACTTTTGCCTTTGACACGATTATTTCTGACATCCAGTAAAATCTGGTTGCACACTTCTTTTTTGTAACACATCAGCCTCCATCTGGGAGCTACTTGAGCTGAGACTGTTTCTATCACTCTTGCAGTTGTTGTTTTAAAATTTACATGTTGTTTTGTTTTCAAGGCAAGTTTCAACTCATACCCTTATATTTTTACTTGTAACTAAACTAACTAATTAACCAGCACTAAGGGTGAAGATTGCAACTTGGGTTGTTGATTAAGCTCCAGCTTYGGATTTGGTGGCTGCAAATAATGTTTATACACATCTCTGTTGGCAAAATGTTTTTATAAGTACTGGACACATTTTACTGAACTTTCAGAAAGTGGTCATTAGATGTGCATTTTTGATTCTCTTTTGGGTGTT
>NW_013952416.1:2022050-2023146 GCF_001266775.1 Austrofundulus limnaeus | reverse complement strand
ATATACATGTATATATAAGAAAGATTTTCTGATTATGAGATGGCCAGTTTGCATTGCATTGTTGCAATTTATTGGAAAGTATGTGATTTAAGTTGTTTAAAGTTTGAACTCTAAAACCTATTTCAGTTTTTGTCCTTTATTGCATTTTTAGATCAAAAGTGAAAAGTGAGAAGATCCAGAGCACCAGTAGAGTTTCAGAGAGCACTGCACGGTGAGTCATGTATTTATTCATCAAGCATATGCTGACCTCTGCTGGTCAAAGATGATTAACTCATCAGTAACTCGTGTTTCACAACAGCTGCAGCATCACACTTGATCAGCTGTGATGAGGATCAACATGAAAAAAAAAATCCTCATGGAAACAGATGTTCATTCCTGAACGTCTGTGGCTTTCAGCAAGAATTTCAGTCTGTTATAGTTAAATAACTTTAGAATAAATAGATTCATAAATTTCAAACTGTAACTGATGCAGATGGGAAACTGATCTAAGTATATAGCCAGAAGTGATTCACTCATCTCCCTTCCTGGAAACATGAACTTGCGTTTTGTTGTAATGCAGAGCAGAGAGCAGTTCTAGTAAATAAATAAATATCTGCATCAAAACCGAAGAGTGTTTAGACTTTTCWGCTGCCGTCTCACACTTTCCCAGAATCCTCCAGCCTCCTAATCATTAAGTGTTGATTTATGGCAGGCTGCCATCTTTCAAGCAGCCAATTGTCGRGGAGGAAAGCATCTTCCTCTGCATCGGCCTATGTTTCCTGCTCTCCCTCCTCCTCTTTGAATTATTGGAAAGGCGTGTGGCTTTTATCAGGAAACGGAGGCTCTGCTGATAAGCTGCTTCGGCGGGAAGAAAGACACAAGTTTCATAACTGCATCATGTAAGCAATGTATTTATCAAAATGAAGAATTTACACTCACAATAGATCTGAGAGCTCGAGATACTGTCACCGTTTATTGTTTACTTGAGGGCAACAGGCCTTCTAGTAATATGAAAGGCTTTGTGGTCATTTCCCCTCAGTAGTCATTTGTAGGAATCTGATGCCCACACAAAGCAATGCAGTTTCCTCTGCTTCAGCCGAAGTTTCCCTTTATTCTC
>NW_013952416.1:2020564-2021986 GCF_001266775.1 Austrofundulus limnaeus | reverse complement strand
TTTGTCATGTGTGTGTTTCTCTGGACGGATGTTCTAAACTGCATTTTGTTCTGCACTGCATCTTGATGTTGTGTGTGAATGACAATAAAACGCTTCTTCTTCTTTGAAGTAAAATAGGTCATGTGAGTTTGCTCGCTGAAAAAGAGAGCAGCTGAAAGAAAAAAAAAACATAAACTTCATGCAGTTCTTGATTCTTTGTTGCTCTGCCAGATCTTCACCACTGTGTGCAGATTACAGTTTGTACATCTGTTCTTACCTTGGGCACTTCCTGCAGGCTTGAGAGTCACCCACCTGCCTCCTGGGCGCCTGCAGTCTCAAGTTCCAAGAACACGGTGTGATATTTTGTCAACTGTCTGCTGCTGTTTGGTTTTGCTTCACCTCTTTCTTTTTTAAGTTCTGTCAAGCATTGCATGCCATTGCATGCGCGGGGACCCTGCTCTCATATCATCACTCTTTGAAAACTTGATCTGCACACTCAGAACATGAGAGCAGTTGTGACCCAGACACACATTAAAACTAAAGCAATCTTGTAAAAATCATGTTATGAGCCCTTTTAAGTGTCTTAAATTTGTTTGTCTCTGGTTTAGTTTGKGCTAAGGCGAATGCATGATGAGTGTGGTTTAAAACTACTGATCTAAATATAAACCCAACACCTTTTCGTGCTGTCTTTTCTAGAAAGATKGGAGATGTCATTTCATTTGCTGGAATGGAAACTTCAGCAGACTGTGCGAAAGGCAAACATTATCGTTGTGATTCATTGCTTTTTCCCTCTAAAGTTTCCATTTATATTCAGAGAACAGACAGAAAACAGTTATTATGGGGGCACRTTTTGACTAAATGCAATAGTTGGAAATATTATTGGTCAATGTCAGTCTGCAGAAAAATCCTTAGATGTAGTGAAGAATTAATATTTTTGCTGTGTGCGAAGAGTTAAAATAACACTAGCTTACTTGTACAAAAGTGTAAAAGTAATGCAAATTTTAATAAGAATTTATACTGGTTAAATAACTGACTATTAATATTAAAGCTGGCCCTGTGATGGACTTGCGACCTGTCCAGGGTGTACCCCGCCCCTCGCACTGTGACTGCTGGATGTGGGCACCAGTGACCCACGCAACCCTGAAAAGGAAGAAGCGTGTACAGAAAATGGATGGATGGATGTTAAAGCTGAACTTGATCTTCTTCATAAAACAGAGGCTCAGTTGAGCATCGCTGCCATCTACTGGTACAATTAATTCTTGCAGCTCTCYGCTGATGAGCAAAACATTAACTCGTCTTGTCAAAACAAATTAAATTTGTCTTAAATTTCTCGTGTGTCTGTGGGATTCCGTTTTAGTGAAGTTGCAAAGTTTTCTCACATGCTTTCCACTTTTACCCCCCCCCACACACACACACACACACACACACACACACACACACACA